>NW_027478283.1:0-37545 GCF_051020975.1 Osmia lignaria lignaria | reverse complement strand
CAGACCAATATTTAATTTTTATATTTAATTTTTATATTAAAATTAAATTGATTTCCTTCCCACAGACCAATATTTAATTTTTATATTTAATTTTTATATTAAAATTAAATTGATTTCCTTCCCACAGACCAATATTTAATTTTTATATTAAAATTAAATTGATCTTTCCCACAGACCAATATTTAATTTTTATATTTAATTTTTATATTAAAATTAAATTGATTTCCTTCCCACAGATCAATATTTAATTTTTATATTTAATTTTTATATTAAAATTAAATTGATCTTTCCCACAGACCAATATTTAATTTTTATATTTAATTTTTATATTAAAATTAAATTGATCTTTCCCACAGATCAATATTTAATTTTTATATTTAATTTTTATATTAAAATTAAATTGATCTTTCCCACAGATCAATATTTAATTTTTATATTTAATTTTTATATTAAAATTAAATTGATTTCCTTCCCACAGACCAATATTTAATTTTTATATTTAATTTTTATATTAAAATTAAATTGATCTTTCCCACAGATCAATATTTAATTTTTATATTTAATTTTTATATTAAAATTAAATTGATTTCCTTCCCACAGACCAATATTTAATTTTTATATTTAATTTTTATATTAAAATTAAATTGATCTTTCCCACAGACCAATATTTAATTTTTATATTTAATTTTTATATTAAAATTAAATTGATTTCCTTCCCACAGATCAATATTTAATTTTTATATTTAATTTTTATATTAAAATTAAATTGATCTTTCCCACAGACCAATATTTAATTTTTATATTTAATTTTTATATTAAAATTAAATTGATCTTTCCCACAGATCAATATTTAATTTTTATATTTAATTTTTATATTAAAATTAAATTGATTTCCTTCCCATAGATCAATATTTAATTTTTATATTTAATTTTTATATTAAAATTAAATTGATTTCCTTTCCACAGACCAATATTTAATTTTTATATTTAATTTTTATATTAAAATTAAATTGATTTCCTTCCCACAGACCAATATTTAATTTTTATATTTAATTTTTATATTAAAATTAAATTGATTTCCTTCCCACAGACCAATATTTAATTTTTATATTTAATTTTTATATTAAAATTAAATTGATCTTTCCCACAGATCAATATTTAATTTTTATATTTAATTTTTATATTAAAATTAAATTGAATTTTTTTAATAATTTTTTGCACATTTATATGGATCGTAAAAAGTATGATCCAATATTTGAATGAAAATTGATCTATTTTGTTTTTTACAAGGATTTTGGGATATTCCTATAAATTTTAAAATATCTCAAATTTTTTGTGTATTTATATGGATCGTAAAAAGTACAATTCAATATTTGAATGAAAATTGATCTATTTTGTTTTTTACAAGAATTTTGGGATATTCATATAAATTTTAGAATATCTCAAATTTTTTGTGCATTTATATGGATCGTAAAAAGTATGATCCAATATTTGAATGAAAATTGATCTATTTTATTTTTTACAAGGATTTTGGGATATCCATATAAATTTTAAAATATCTCAAATTTTTTGCACATTTATATGGATCGTAAAAAGTATGATCCGATATTTGAATGAAAATTGATTTATTTTGTTTTTACAAGGATTTTGGGATATTCCTATAAATTTTAAAATATTTCATTTTACGCATTTATATGGATCGTAAAAAGTACAATCCAATATTTGAATGAAAATTGATCTATTTTGTTTTTTACAAGGATTTTGGGATATCTATATAAATTTTAAAATATCAAATTTTTTGCATATTTATATGGATCGTAAAAAGTATGATCCAATATTTGAATGAAAATTGATCTATTTTGTTTTTTACAAGAATTTTGGGATATCCCTATAAATTTTAAAATATCTCAAATTTTTTGCACATTTATATGGGTCGTAAAAAGTATGATCCAATATTTGAATGAAAATTGATCTATTTTGTTTTTTACAAGGATTTTGGGATATCCATATAAATTTTAAAATATCTCAAATTTTTTACGCATTTATATGGATCGTAAAAAGTACAATCCAATATTTGAATGAAAATTGATCTATTTTATTTTTTACAAGGATTTTGGGATATCCATATAAATTTTAAAATATTTTAAATTTTTTACGCATTTATATGGATCGTAAAAAGTACAATTCAATATTTGAATGAAAATTGATCTATTTTGTTTTTTACAAGAATTTTTGGATATTCCTATAAATTTTAAAATATCTCAAATTTTTTGTACATTTATATGGATCGTAAAAAGTATGATCCAATATTTGAATGAAAATTGATCTATTTTGTTTTTTACAAGAATTTTTGGATATTCCTATAAATTTTAAAATATCTCAAATTTTTTACGCATTTATATGGATCGTAAAAAGTATGATCCAATATTTGAATGAAAATTGATCTATTTTGTTTTTTACAAGAATTTTGGGATATTCCTATAAATTTTAAAATATCAAATTTTTTACGCATTTATATGGATCGTAAAAAGTATGATCCAATATTTGAATGAAAATTGATCTATTTTATTTTTTACAAGGATTTTGGGATATCCATATAAATTTTAAAATATCTCAAATTTTTTATGCATTTATATGGATCGTAAAAAGTACAATTCAATATTTGAATGAAAATTGATCTATTTTGTTTTTTACAAGGATTTTGGGATATCCATATAAATTTTAAAATATCTCAAATTTTTTGTACATTTATATGGATCGTAAAAAGTATGATCCAATATTTGAATGAAAATTGATCTATTTTGTTTTTTACAAGGATTTTGGGATATCTATATAAATTTTAAAATATCTCAAATTTTTTGTACATTTATATGGATCGTAAAAAGTATGATCCAATATTTGAATGAAAATTGATCTATTTTGTTTTTTACAAGGATTTTGGGATATTCCTATAAATTTTAAAATATCTCAAATTTTTGCACATTTATATGGATCGTAAAAAGTATGATCCAATATTTGAATGAAAATTGATCTATTTTGTTTTTTACAAGGATTTTGGGATATTCCTATAAATTTTAAAATATCTCAAATTTTTGCACATTTATATGGATCGTAAAAAGTACGATCCAATATTTGAATGAAAATTGATCTATTTTATTTTTTACAAGGATTTTGGGATATCCATATAAATTTTAAAATATCTCAAATTTTTGTACATTTATATGGATCGTAAAAAGTACGATCCAATATTTGAATGAAAATTGATCTATTTTGTTTTTTACAAGAATTTTGGGATATTCCTATAAATTTTAAAATATCAAATTTTTTACGCATTTATATGGATCGTAAAAAGTATGATCCAATATTTGAATGAAAATTGATCTATTTTGTTTTTTACAAGGATTTTGGGATATCCATATAAATTTTAAAATATCTCAAATTTTTTATGCATTTATATGGATCGTAAAAAGTACAATTCAATATTTGAATGAAAATTGATCTATTTTGTTTTTTACAAGGATTTTGGGATATCCATATAAATTTTAAAATATCTCAAATTTTTTGTACATTTATATGGATCGTAAAAAGTATGATCCAATATTTGAATGAAAATTGATCTATTTTGTTTTTTACAAGGATTTTGAGGTATTCCTATAAATTTTAAAATATCTCAAATTTTTGCATATTTATATGGATCGTAAAAAGTATGATCCAATATTTGAATGAAAATTGATCTATTTTATTTTTTACAAGGATTTTGGGATATCCATATAAATTTTAAAATATCTCAAATTTTTGTACATTTATATGGATCGTAAAAAGTACGATCCAATATTTGAATGAAAATTGATCTATTTTGTTTTTTACAAGGATTTTGGGATATCCATATAAATTTTAAAATATCTCAAATTTTTGCACATTTATATGGATCGTAAAAAGTACAATCCAATATTTGAATGAAAATTGATCTATTTTATTTTTTACAAGGATTTTGGGATATCCATATAAATTTTAAAATATCTCAAATTTTTTGTACATTTATATGGATCGTAAAAAGTATAATTCGATATTTGAATGAAAATTGATCTATTTTGTTTTTTATAAGAATTTTGGGATATCCATATAAATTTTAAAATATCTCAAATTTTTTGTACATTTATATGGATCGTAAAAAATATAATCCAATATTTGAATGAAAATTGATCTATTTTATTTTTTACAAGGATTTTGGGATATCCATATAAATTTTAAAATATCTCAAATTTTTTGCGCATTTATATGGATCGTAAAAAGTACGATCTAATATTTGAATGAAAATTGATCTATTTTGTTTTTTACAAGGATTTTGGGATATTCCTATAAATTTTAAAATATCTCAAATTTTTTGCGCATTTATATGGATCGTAAAAAGTATAATCCAATATTTGAATGAAAATTGATCTATTTTGTTTTTTACAAGGATTTTGGGATATTCCTATAAATTTTAAAATATCTCAAATTTTTTGCACATTTATATGGATCGTAAAAAGTATGATCCAATATTTGAATGAAAATTGATCTATTTTGTTTTTTACAAGGATTTTGGGATAATTCATATAAATTTTAAATTTCAAATTTTTTGTACATTTATATGGATCGTAAAAAGTATAATCCAATATTTGAATGAAAATTGATCTATTTTGTTTTTTACAAGGATTTTGGGATATTCCTATAAATTTTAAAATATCTCAAATTTTTTGCACATTTATATGGATCGTAAAAAGTATAATCCAATATTTGAATGAAAATTGATCTATTTTGTTTTTTACAAGGATTTTGGGATATCCCTATAAATTTTAAAATATCTCAAATTTTTTGTATATTTATATGGATCGTAAAAAATATAATCCAATATTTGAATGAAAATTGATCTATTTTGTTTTTTACAAGGATTTTGGGATATTCCTATAAATTTTAAAATATCAAATTTTTTGCACATTTATATGGATCGTAAAAAGTACGATTCAATATTTGAATGAAAATTGATCTATTTTGTTTTTTACAAGGATTTTGGGATATTCCTATAAATTTTAAAATATCTCAAATTTTTTGCACATTTATATGGATCGTAAAAAGTATAATCCAATATTTGAATGAAAATTGATCTATTTTATTTTTTACAAGGATTTTGAGGTATTCCTATAAATTTTAAAATATCTCAAATTTTTGTATATTTATATGGATCGTAAAAAGTACGATTCAATATTTGAATGAAAATTGATCTATTTTATTTTTTACAAGGATTTTGGGATATTCATATAAATTTTAAATTTCAAATTTTTTGCACATTTATATGGATCGTAAAAAGTACGATTCAATATTTGAATGAAAATTGATCTATTTTGTTTTTTACAAGGATTTTGGGATATCCATATAAATTTTAAAATATCTCAAATTTTTTGCATATTTATATGGATCGTAAAAAGTACAATCCAATATTTGAATGAAAATTGATCTATTTTGTTTTTTACAAGGATTTTGGGATATCCATATAAATTTTAAAATATCTCAAATTTTTTGTACATTTATATGGATCGTAAAAAATATAATCCAATATTTGAATGAAAATTGATCTATTTTGTTTTTTACAAGGATTTTGGGATAATTCATATAAATTTTAAAATATTTCATTTTACTCATTTATATGGATCGTAAAAAGTATGATCCAATATTTGAATGAAAATTGATCTATTTTGTTTTTTACAAGGATTTTGGGATATTCATATATATATATATATATATATATATATATATATATATAAATTATAAAAAATATAATAAATAATTTATAAATTAATAAATAATATTAATAAATATTTAATAATATATAAATTATTTATATTATATTTATATATAATAATTTTATAAAATATAAAATTATATATAAAAATATTAATTTATAAATTGATTATTAATATATATTTATATATAAATATAATATATATTTATATTATATATAATTATTTATAAATTTATATACAAGGATTTAATAATATAAAAAATTATATTAATAAATAGTAATTTATAAATTTATTATAAATATATATTTATTTATGAATTAATATTTAATTTATAATATATATATACATTTATTAATTTTATATAATTATTTATTTAACTTTATTTTAAATAATGAATATTTATTTAATTTTAGTTATTAATTAATAAATGTTTTATTTAATATAATATGTAAATAAATTTATTTTATTAATTTAAAAATTTAATTTAATATAAATTTATTAATATTAAATGTAACCTAATAGTTAATTAGAATATAAATAGAAAAGCAAGTATTTATATATAATTATATATTTTTATAAAATAATTAAATTTAAATATATATATATTTATAAATTTTTTTAAAGAAAAAAATATAATTAATAATTTAAATATAAATTAATAAATAATTTATAAATTAATAAATAATATTAATAAATATTTAATAATATATAAATTATTTATATTATATTTATATATAATGATTTTATAAAATATAAAATTATATATAAAAATATTAATTTATAAATTAATTATTAATATATATTTATATATAAATATAATATATATTTATATTATATATAATTATTTATAAATTTATATACAAGGATTTAATAATATAAAAAATTATATTAATAAATAGTAATTTATAAATTTATTATAAATATATATTTATTTATGAATTAATATTTAATTTATGATATATATATACATTTATTAATTTTATATAATTATTTATTTAACTTTATTTTAAATAATGAATATTTATTTAATTTTAGTTATTAATTAATAAATGTTTTATTTAATATAATATGTAAATAAATTTATTTTATTAATTTAAAAATTTAATTTAATATAAATTTATTAATATTAAATGTAGCCTAATAGTTAATTAGAATATAAATAGAGAAGCAAGTATTTATATATAATTATATATTTTTATAAAATAATTAAATTTAAATATATATATTTATAAATTTTTTTAAAGAAAAAATATAATTAATAATTTAAATATAAATTAATAAATAATTTATAAATTAATAAATAATATTAATAAATATTTAATAATATATAAATTATTTATATTATATTTATATATAATGATTTTATAAAATATAAAATTATATATAAAAATATTAATTTATAAATTGATTATTAATATATATTTATATATAAATATAATATATATTTATATTATATATAATTATTTATAAATTTATATATAAGGATTTAATAATATAAAAAATTATATTAATAAATAGTAATTTATAAATTTATTATAAATATATATTTATTTATGAATTAATATTTAATTTATGATATATATATACATTTATTAATTTTATATAATTATTTATTTAACTTTATTTTAAATAATGAATATTTATTTAATTTTAGTTATTAATTAATAAATGTTTTATTTAATATAATATGTAAATAAATTTATTTTATTAATTTAAAAATTTAATTTAATATAAATTTATTAATATTAAATGTAGCCTAATAGTTAATTAGAATATAAATAGAGAAGCAAGTATTTATATATAATTATATATTTTTATAAAATAATTAAATTTAAATATATATATTTATAAATTTTTTTAAAGAAAAAATATAATTAATAATTTAAATATAAATTAATAAATAATTTATAAATTAATAAATAATATTAATAAATATTTAATAATATATAAATTATTTATATTATATTTATATATAATGATTTTATAAAATATAAAATTATATATAAAAATATTAATTTATAAATTGATTATTAATATATATTTATATATAAATATAATATATATTTATATTATATATAATTATTTATAAATTTATATACAAGGATTTAATAATATAAAAAATTATATTAATAAATAGTAATTTATAAATTTATTATAAATATATATTTATTTATAAATTAATATTTAATTTATGATATATATATACATTTATTAATTTTATATAATTATTTATTTAACTTTATTTTAAATAATGAATATTTATTTAATTTTAGTTATTAATTAATAAATGTTTTATTTAATATAATATATAAATAAATTTATTTTATTAATTTAAAAATTTAATTTAATATATATTTATTAATATTAAATGTAGCCTAATAGTTAATTAGAATATAAATAGAGAAGCAAGTATTTATATATAATTATATATTTTTATAAAATAATTAAATTTAAATATATATATTTATAAATTTTTTTAAAGAAAAAATATAATTAATAATTTAAATATAAATTAATAAATAATTTATAAATTAATAAATAATATTAATAAATATTTAATAATATATAAATTATTTATATTATATTTATATATAATGATTTTATAAAATATAAAATTATATATAAAAATATTAATTTATAAATTGATTATTAATATATATTTATATATAAATATAATATATATTTATATTATATATAATTATTTATAAATTTATATACAAGGATTTAATAATATAAAAAATTATATTAATAAATAGTAATTTATAAATTTATTATAAATATATATTTATTTATGAATTAATATTTAATTTATAATATATATATACATTTATTAATTTTATATAATTATTTATTTAACTTTATTTTAAATAATGAATATTTATTTAATTTTAGTTATTAATTAATAAATGTTTTATTTAATATAATATGTAAATAAATTTATTTTATTAATTTAAAAATTTAATTTAATATAAATTTATTAATATTAAATGTAGCCTAATAGTTAATTAGAATATAAATAGAGAAGCAAGTATTTATATATAATTATATATTTTTATAAAATAATTAAATTTAAATATATATATTTATAAATTTTTTTAAAGAAAAAATATAATTAATAATTTAAATATAAATTAATAAATAATTTATAAATTAATAAATAATATTAATAAATATTTAATAATATATAAATTATTTAAATTATATTTATATATAATGATTTTATAAAATATAAAATTATATATAAAAATATTAATTTATAAATTGATTATTAATATATATTTATATATAAATATAATATATATTTATATTATATATAATTATTTATAAATTTATATACAAGGATTTAATAATATAAAAAATTATATTAATAAATAGTAATTTATAAATTTATTATAAATATATATTTATTTATGAATTAATATTTAATTTATAATATATATATACATTTATTAATTTTATATAATTATTTATTTAACTTTATTTTAAATAATGAATATTTATTTAATTTTAGTTATTAATTAATAAATGTTTTATTTAATATAATATGTAAATAAATTTATTTTATTAATTTAAAAATTTAATTTAATATAAATTTATTAATATTAAATGTAGCCTAATAGTTAATTAGAATATAAATAGAGAAGCAAGTATTTATATATAATTATATATTTTTATAAAATAATTAAATTTAAATATATATATTTATAAATTTTTTTAAAGAAAAAATATAATTAATAATTTAAATATAAATTAATAAATAATTTATAAATTAATAAATAATATTAATAAATATTTAATAATATATAAATTATTTATATTATATTTATATATAATGATTTTATAAAATATAAAATTATATATAAAAATATTAATTTATAAATTGATTATTAATATATATTTATATATAAATATAATATATATTTATATTATATATAATTATTTATAAATTTATATACAAGGATTTAATAATATAAAAAATTATATTAATAAATAGTAATTTATAAATTTATTATAAATATATATTTATTTATGAATTAATATTTAATTTATGATATATATATACATTTATTAATTTTATATAATTATTTATTTAACTTTATTTTAAATAATGAATATTTATTTAATTTTAGTTATTAATTAATAAATGTTTTATTTAATATAATATGTAAATAAATTTATTTTATTAATTTAAAAATTTAATTTAATATAAATTTATTAATATTAAATGTAGCCTAATAGTTAATTAGAATATAAATAGAAAAGCAAGTATTTATATATAATTATATATTTTTATAGAATAATTAAATTTAAATATATATATTTATAAATTTTTTTAAAGAAAAAATATAATTAATAATTTAAATATAAATTAATAAATAATTTATAAATTAATAAATAATATTTATATTAATATATATATATATATATATATATATATATATATATATATATATATATATATATATATATATATATATATATATATATATATATATATATATATATATATATATATATATATATATATATATATATATATATATATATATATATATATATATATATATATATATATATATATATATATATATATATATATATATATATATATATATATATATATATATATATATATTAATAAATAATTTATATATATAAATAATTTATATATATATATATATATATATATATATATATATATATATATATATATATATATATATATATATATATATATATATATATATATATATATATATATATATATATATATATATATATATATATATATATATATATATATATATATATATATATATATATATATATATATATATATATATATATATATATATATATATATATATATATATATATATATATATGTATATATTAATAAATAATTTATATATATAAATAATTTATATATATATATATATATATATATATATATATATATATATATATATATATATATATATATATATATATATATATATATATATATATATATATATATATATATATATATATATATATATATATATATATATATATATATATATATATATATATATATATATATATATATATATATATATATATATATATATATATATATATATATATATATATATATATATATATATATATATATATATATATATATATATATATATATATATATATATATATATATATATATATATATATATATATATATATATATATATAAATTATTTATATATATAAATTATTTATTAATATATATATATATATATATATATATATAATAAATATATTAATATATAAATATAAATTTATATTAATTAATTAATATTATACTGAAATAAATAATAATATTATTTTTATATAAATATTTAATATATAATAAATATATTAATCTATAGAAAAAAATTTATATTAATTAATTAATATTATACTGGGATAAATAATAATATTATTTTTATATAAATATTTAATATATAATAAATATATTAATTTATAGGAAGAAATTTATATTAATTAATTAATATTATACTGGGATAAATAATAATATTATTTTTATATAAATATTTAATATATAATAAATATATTAATCTATAGAAAAAAATTTATATTAATTAATTAATATTATACTGGGATAAATAATAATATTATTTTTATATAAATATTTAATATATAATAAATATATTAATTTATAGGAAGAAATTTATATTAATTAATTAATATTATACTGGGATAAATAATAATATTATTTTTATATAAATATTTAATATATAATAAATATATTAGTCTATGGGAAGGAATTTATATTAATTAATTAATATTATACTGGGATAAATAATAATATTATTTTTATATAAATATTTAATATATAATAAATATATTAGTCTATAAGAAAGAATTTATATTAATTAATTAATATTATACTGGGATAAATAATAATATTATTTTTATATAAATATTTAATATATAATAAATATATTAGTCTATGGGAAGGAATTTATATTAATTAATTAATATTATACTAGGATAAATAATAATATTATTTTTATATAAATATTTAATATATAATAAATATATTAGTCTATAAGAAAGAATTTATATTAATTAATTAATATTATACTGGGATAAATAATAATATTATTTTTATATAAATATTTAATATATAATAAATATATTAGTCTATGGGAAGGAATTTATATTAATTAATTAATATTATACTGGGATAAATAATAATATTATTTTTATATAAATATTTAATATATAATAAATATATTAGTCTATGGGAAGGAATTTATATTAATTAATTAATATTATACTGGGATAAATAATAATATTATTTTTATATAAATATTTAATATATAATAAATATATTAGTCTATGGGAAGGAATTTATATTAATTAATTAATATTATACTGGGATAAATAATAATATTATTTTTATATAAATATTTAATATATAATAAATATATTAGTCTATGGGAAGGAATTTATATTAATTAATTAATATTATACTGGGATAAATAATAATATTATTTTTATATAAATATTTAATATATAATAAATATATTAGTCTATGGGAAGGAATTTATATTAATTAATTAATATTATACTGGGATAAATAATAATATTATTTTTATATAAATATTTAATATATAATAAATATATTAGTCTATGGGAAGGAATTTATATTAATTAATTAATATTATACTGGGATAAATAATAATATTATTTTTATATAAATATTTAATATATAATAAATATATTGAATTTTAAAATAGATTAGAATTCTTGTAAAAAACAAAATAGATCAATTTTCATTCAAATATCGGATTGTACTTTTTACGATCCATATAAATGTACAAAAAATTTGAGATATTTTAAAATTTATATGGATATCCCAAAATCCTTGTAAAAAACAAAATAGATCAATTTTCATTCAAATATCGGATCATACTTTTCACGATCCATATAAATGCGCAAAAAATTTGAAATATTTTAAAATTTATAGGAATATCCCAAAATCCTTGTAAAAAACAAAATAGATCAATTTTCATTCAAATATCGGATCATACTTTTCACGATCCATATAAATGTGTAAAAAATTTGAGATATTTTAAAATTTATATGGATATCCCAAAATCCTTGTAAAAAACAAAATAGATCAATTTTCATTCAAATATCGGATCATACTTTTCACGATCCATATAAATGCGCAAAAAATTTGAGATATTTTAAAATTTATATGGATATCCCAAAATCCTTGTAAAAAACAAAATAGATCAATTTTCATTCAAATATCGGATCATACTTTTCACGATCCATATAAATGCGCAAAAAATTTGAAATATTTTAAAATTTATAGGAATACCCCAAAATTCTTGTAAAAAACAAAATAGATCAATTTTCATTCAAATATTGGATCATACTTTTCACGATCCATATAAATGTGCAAAAAATTTGAGATATTTTAAAATTTATAGGGATATCTCAAAATCCTTGTAAAAAACAAAATAGATCAATTTTCATTCAAATATCGGATCATACTTTTCACGATTCATATAAATGCGCAAAAAATTTGAAATATTTTAAAATTTATAGGAATACCCCAAAATTCTTGTAAAAAACAAAATAGATCAATTTTCATTCAAATATCGGATCATACTTTTCACGATCCATATAAATGCGCAAAAAATTTGAAATTTAAAATTTATAGGAATACCTCAAAATTCTTGTAAAAAACAAAATAGATCAATTTTCATTCAAATATCGGATCATACTTTTTACGATCCATATAAATGCGCAAAAAATTTGAGATATTTTAAAATTTATAGGAATACCCCAAAATTCTTGTAAAAAACAAAATAGATCAATTTTCATTCAAATATCGGATCATACTTTTCACGATCCATATAAATGCGCAAAAAATTTGAAATTTAAAATTTATAGGAATACCTCAAAATTCTTGTAAAAAACAAAATAGATCAATTTTCATTCAAATATCGGATCATACTTTTCACGATCCATATAAATGTACAAAAAATTTGAGATATTTTAAAATTTATATGGATATCCCAAAATCTTTGTAAAAAACAAAATAGATCAATTTTCATTCAAATATCGGATCATACTTTTCATGATCCATATAAATGCGCAAAAAATTTGAGATATTTTAAAATTTATATGGATATCCCAAAATTCTTGTAAAAAACAAAATAGATCAATTTTCATTCAAATATCGGATCATACTTTTCACGATCCATATAAATGTACAAAAAATTTGAAATATTTTAAAATTTATAGGAATACCCCAAAATTCTTGTAAAAAACAAAATAGATCAATTTTCATTCAAATATCGGATCATACTTTTCATGATCCATATAAATGTGCAAAAAATTTGAGATATTTTAAAATTTATATGGATATCCCAAAATTCTTGTAAAAAACAAAATAGATCAATTTTCATTCAAATATCGGATCATACTTTTTACGATCCATATAAATGTACAAAAAATTTGAAATATTTTAAAATTTATAGGAATACCCCAAAATTCTTGTAAAAAACAAAATAGATCAATTTTCATTCAAATATCGGATCGTACTTTTCACGATCCATATAAATGTACAAAAATTTGAGATATTTTAAAATTTATATGGATATCCCAAAATCCTTGTAAAAAACAAAATAGATCAATTTTCATTCAAATATCGGATCATACTTTTTACGATCCATATAAATGCGCAAAAAATTTGAGATATTTTAAAATTTATAGGAATACCCCAAAATTCTTGTAAAAAACAAAATAGATCAATTTTCATTCAAATATTGGATCATACTTTTTACGATTCATATAAATGCACAAAAAATTTGAGATATTTTAAAATTTATAGGAATATCCCAAAATCCTTGTAAAAAATAAAATAGATCAATTTTCATTCAAATATTGGATCATACTTTTTACGATCCATATAAATGCGCAAAAAATTTGAGATATTTTAAAATTTATATGGATATCCCAAAATCCTTGTAAAAAACAAAATAGATCAATTTTCATTCAAATATCGGATCATACTTTTCATGATCCATATAAATGTGCAAAAAATTTGAGATATTTTAAAATTTATATGGATATCCCAAAATTCTTGTAAAAAACAAAATAGATCAATTTTCATTCAAATATCGGATCATACTTTTTACGATCCATATAAATGCGCAAAAAATTTGAAATATTTTAAAATTTATAGGAATACCCCAAAATTCTTGTAAAAAATAAAATAGATCAATTTTCATTCAAATATCGGATCATATTTTTCACGATCCATATAAATGTGCAAAAAATTTGAGATATTTTAAAATTTATATGGATATCCCAAAATCCTTGTAAAAAACAAAATAGATCAATTTTCATTCAAATATTGGATCATACTTTTTACGATCCATATAAATGCGCAAAAAATTTGAAATATTTTAAAATTTATAGGAATACCCCAAAATTCTTGTAAAAAATAAAATAGATCAATTTTCATTCAAATATCGGATTATATTTTTCACGATCCATATAAATGTGCAAAAAATTTGAGATATTTTAAAATTTATATGGATATCCCAAAATCCTTGTAAAAAACAAAATAGATCAATTTTCATTCAAATATTGGATCATACTTTTTACGATCCATATAAATGCGCAAAAAATTTGAAATATTTTAAAATTTATAGGAATACCCCAAAATTCTTGTAAAAAATAAAATAGATCAATTTTCATTCAAATATCGGATCATATTTTTCACGATCCATATAAATGTGCAAAAAATTTGAGATATTTTAAAATTTATATGGATATCCCAAAATCCTTGTAAAAAACAAAATAGATCAATTTTCATTCAAATATTGGATCATACTTTTTACGATTCATATAAATGCGCAAAAAATTTGAAATATTTTAAAATTTATAGGAATACCCCAAAATTCTTGTAAAAAATAAAATAGATCAATTTTCATTCAAATATCGGATCATATTTTTCACGATCCATATAAATGTGCAAAAAATTTGAGATATTTTAAAATTTATATGGATATCCCAAAATCCTTGTAAAAAACAAAATAGATCAATTTTCATTCAAATATTGGATCATACTTTTTACGATCCATATAAATGCGCAAAAAATTTGAAATATTTTAAAATTTATAGGAATACCCCAAAATTCTTGTAAAAAATAAAATAGATCAATTTTCATTCAAATATCGGATCATATTTTTCACGATCCATATAAATGTGCAAAAAATTTGAGATATTTTAAAATTTATATGGATATCCCAAAATCCTTGTAAAAAACAAAATAGATCAATTTTCATTCAAATATTGGATCATACTTTTTACGATCCATATAAATGTACAAAAAATTTGAAATATTTTAAAATTTATAGGAATACCCCAAAATTCTTGTAAAAAATAAAATAGATCAATTTTCATTCAAATATCGGATCATATTTTTCACGATCCATATAAATGTGCAAAAAATTTGAGATATTTTAAAATTTATATGGATATCCCAAAATCCTTGTAAAAAACAAAATAGATCAATTTTCATTCAAATATTGGATCATACTTTTTACGATCCATATAAATGCGCAAAAAATTTGAAATATTTTAAAATTTATAGGAATACCCCAAAATTCTTGTAAAAAATAAAATAGATCAATTTTCATTCAAATATCGGATCATATTTTTCACGATCCATATAAATGTGCAAAAAATTTGAGATATTTTAAAATTTATATGGATATCCCAAAATCCTTGTAAAAAACAAAATAGATCAATTTTCATTCAAATATTGGATCATACTTTTTACGATCCATATAAATGTACAAAAAATTTGAAATATTTTAAAATTTATAGGAATACCCCAAAATTCTTGTAAAAAATAAAATAGATCAATTTTCATTCAAATATCGGATCATATTTTTCACGATCCATATAAATGTGCAAAAAATTTGAGATATTTTAAAATTTATATGGATATCCCAAAATCCTTGTAAAAAACAAAATAGATCAATTTTCATTCAAATATTGGATCATACTTTTTACGATCCATATAAATGCGCAAAAAATTTGAAATATTTTAAAATTTATAGGAATACCCCAAAATTCTTGTAAAAAATAAAATAGATCAATTTTCATTCAAATATCGGATCATATTTTTCACGATCCATATAAATGTGCAAAAAATTTGAGATATTTTAAAATTTATATGGATATCCCAAAATCCTTGTAAAAAACAAAATAGATCAATTTTCATTCAAATATTGGATCATACTTTTTACGATCCATATAAATGCGCAAAAAATTTGAAATATTTTAAAATTTATAGGAATACCCCAAAATTCTTGTAAAAAATAAAATAGATCAATTTTCATTCAAATATCGGATCATATTTTTCACGATCCATATAAATGTGCAAAAAATTTGAGATATTTTAAAATTTATATGGATATCCCAAAATCCTTATAAAAAACAAAATAGATCAATTTTCATTCAAATATCGGATCATACTTTTTACGATCCATATAAATGTGCAAAAAATTTGAGATATTTTAAAATTTATAGGAATATCCCAAAATTCTTGTAAAAAACAAAATAGATCAATTTTCATTCAAATATTGGATCATACTTTTTACGATTCATATAAATGCGTAAAATGAAATATTTTAAAATTTATATGGATATCCCAAAATCCTTGTAAAAAATAAAATAGATCAATTTTCATTCAAATATCGGATCATACTTTTTACGATCCATATAAATGCGTAAAAAATTTGAGATATTTTAAAATTTATAGGAATATCCCAAAATTCTTGTAAAAAACAAAATAGATCAATTTTCATTCAAATATTGGATTGTACTTTTTACGATCCATATAAATGTGCAAAAAATTTGAAATATTTTAAAATTTATATGGATATCCCAAAATCCTTGTAAAAAATAAAATAGATCAATTTTCATTCAAATATTGGATTATACTTTTTACGATCCATATAAATGCGTAAAAAATTTGAGATATTTTAAAATTTATAGGAATATCTCAAAATCCTTGTAAAAAATAAAATAGATCAATTTTCATTCAAATATTGAATCATACTTTTTACGATCCATATAAATGTACAAAAAATTTGATATTTTAAAATTTATATGGATATCCCAAAATCCTTGTAAAAAATAAAATAGATTAATTTTCATTCAAATATTGGATCATATTTTTTGCGATCCATATAAATATGTAAAAAATTTGATATTTTAAAATTTATATGGATATTCCAATGAATTATTAAATAATAAAAATTATATTAAAAATTGTATTTTAAATTTTATATTTAGATTTATAATTTTTAATTTTAATATTTATTATTTAAAGGAACGTTAGGATTATCTAAATGATAGTCCTATAATTTATATAGAGAATATGAATTATTAAATAATAAAAATTATAT
This sequence comes from Osmia lignaria lignaria, assembly GCF_051020975.1. Lineage (NCBI taxonomy): Eukaryota > Metazoa > Arthropoda > Insecta > Hymenoptera > Megachilidae > Osmia > Osmia lignaria. Next base: position 19,271 of record NW_027478283.1, on the reverse strand, counting down.
TAAAAATTGTATTAAATTTTATATTTAGATTTATAATTTTTAATTTTAATATTTATTATTTAAGGGAACGTTAGATTTATTTAAATGATAGTCTTATAATTTATATAGAGAATATGAATTATTAAATAATAAAAATTATATTAAAAATTGTATTAAATTTTATATTTAGATTTATAATTTTTAATTTTAATATTTATTATTTAAGGGAACGTTAGATTTATCTAAATGATAGTCCTATAATTTATATAGAGAATATGAATTATTAAATAATAAAAATTATATTAAAAATTGTATTAAATTTTATATTTAGATTTATAATTTTTAATTTTAATATTTATTATTTAAAGGAACGTTAGGACTATCTAAATGATAGTCCTATAATTTATATAGAGAATATGAATTATTAAATAATAAAAATTATATTAAAAATTGTATTAAATTTTATATTTAGATTTATAATTTTTAATTTTAATATTTATTATTTAAAGGAACGTTAGGACTATCTAAATGATAGTCCTATAATTTATATAGAGAATATGAATTATTAAATAATAAAAATTATATTAAAAATTGTATTAAATTTTATATTTAGATTTATAATTTTTAATTTTAATATTTATTATTTAAGGGAACGTTAGATTTATTTAAATGATAGTCTTATAATTTATATAGAGAATATGAATTATTAAATAATAAAAATTATATTAAAAATTGTATTAAATTTTATATTTAGATTTATAATTTTTAATTTTAATATTTATTATTTAAGGGAACGTTAGATTTATTTAAATGATAGTCCTATAATTTATATAGAGAATATGAATTATTAAATAATAAAAATTATATTAAAAATTGTATTTTAAATTTTATATTTAGATTTATAATTTTTAATTTTAATATTTATTATTTAAAGGAACGTTAGGATTATCTAAATGATAGTCCTATAATTTATATAGAGAATATGAATTATTAAATAATAAAAATTATATTAAAAATTGTATTAAATTTTATATTTAGATTTATAATTTTTAATTTTAATATTTATTATTTAAGGGAACGTTAGATTTATTTAAATGATAGTCTATAATTTATATAGAGAATATGAATTATTAAATAATAAAAATTATATTAAAAATTGTATTAAATTTTATATTTAGATTTATAATTTTTAATTTTAATATTTATTATTTAAGGGAACGTTAGATTTATCTAAATGATAGTCCTATAATTTATATAGAGAATATGAATTATTAAATAATAAAAATTATATTAAAAATTGTATTAAATTTTATATTTAGATTTATAATTTTTAATTTTAATATTTATTATTTAAAGGAACGTTAGGACTATCTAAATGATAGTCCTATAATTTATATAGAGAATATGAATTATTAAATAATAAAAATTATATTAAAAATTGTATTAAATTTTATATTTAGATTTATAATTTTTAATTTTAATATTTATTATTTAAAGGAACGTTAGGACTATCTAAATGATAGTCCTATAATTTATATAGAGAATATGAATTATTAAATAATAAAAATTATATTAAAAATTGTATTAAATTTTATATTTAGATTTATAATTTTTAATTTTAATATTTATTATTTAAGGGAACGTTAGATTTATCTAAATGATAGTCCTATAATTTATATAGAGAATATGAATTATTAAATAATAAAAATTATATTAAAAATTGTATTAAATTTTATATTTAGATTTATAATTTTTAATTTTAATATTTATTATTTAAAGGAACGTTAGGACTATCTAAATGATAGTTCTATAATTTATATAGAGAATATGAATTATTAAATAATAAAAATTATATTAAAAATTGTATTAAATTTTATATTTAGATTTATAATTTTTAATTTTAATATTTATTATTTAAAGGAACGTTAGGACTATCTAAATGATAGTCCTATAATTTATATATAGAGAATATGAATTATTAAATAATAAAAATTATATTAAAAATTGTATTTTAAATTTTATATTTAGATTTATGATTTTTAATTTTAATATTTATTATTTAAAGGAACGTTAGATTTATCTAAATGATAGTCCTATAATTTATATAGAGAATATGAATTATTAAATAATAAAAATTATATTAAAAATTGTATTAAATTTTATATTTAGATTTATAATTTTTAATTTTAATATTTATTATTTAAAGGAACGTTAGGACTATCTAAATGATAGTCCTATAATTTATATAGAGAATATGAATTATTAAATAATAAAAATTATATTAAAAATTGTATTAAATTTTATATTTAGATTTATAATTTTTAATTTTAATATTTATTATTTAAAGGAACGTTAGGACTATCTAAATGATAGTTCTATAATTTATATAGAGAATATGAATTATTAAATAATAAAAATTATATTAAAAATTGTATTAAATTTTATATTTAGATTTATAATTTTTAATTTTAATATTTATTATTTAAGGGAACGTTAGATTTATCTAAATGATAGTCTTATAATTTATATAGAGAATATGAATTATTAAATAATAAAAATTATATTAAAAATTGTATTAAATTTTATATTTAGATTTATAATTTTTAATTTTAATATTTATTATTTAAGGGAACGTTAGATTTATTTAAATGATAGTCCTATAATTTATATAGAGAATATGAATTATTAAATAATAAAAATTATATTAAAAATTGTATTTTAAATTTTATATTTAGATTTATAATTTTTAATTTTAATATTTATTATTTAAAGGAACGTTAGGACTATCTAAATGATAGTCCTATAATTTATATATAGAATATGAATTATTAAATAATAAAAATTATATTAAAAATTGTATTAAATTTTATATTTAGATTTATAATTTTTAATTTTAATATTTATTATTTAAGGGAACGTTAGATTTATTTAAATGATAGTTCTATAATTTATATAGAGAATATGAATTATTAAATAATAAAAATTATATTAAAAATTGTATTTTAAATTTTATATTTAGATTTATGATTTTTAATTTTAATATTTATTATTTAAGGGAACGTTAGATTTATTTAAATGATAGTCCTATAATTTATATAGAGAATATGAATTATTAAATAATAAAAATTATATTAAAAATTGTATTAAATTTTATATTTAGATTTATAATTTTTAATTTTAATATTTATTATTTAAGGGAACGTTAGATTTATCTAAATGATAGTTTTATAATTTATATAGAGAATATGAATTATTAAATAATAAAAATTATATTAAAAATTGTATTTTAAATTTTATATTTAGATTTATGATTTTTAATTTTAATATTTATTATTTAAGGGAACGTTAGATTTATTTAAATGATAGTCCTATAATTTATATAGAGAATATGAATTATTAAATAATAAAAATTATATTAAAAATTGTATTAAATTTTATATTTAGATTTATAATTTTTAATTTTAATATTTATTATTTAAAGGAACGTTAGATTTATCTAAATGATAGTTTTATAATTTATATAGAGAATATGAATTATTAAATAATAAAAATTATATTAAAAATTGTATTTTAAATTTTATATTTAGATTTATGATTTTTAATTTTAATATTTATTATTTAAAGGAATGTTAGATTTATTTAAATGATAGTCCTATAATTTATATAGAGAATATGAATTATTAAATAATAAAAATTATATTAAAAATTGTATTAAATTTTATATTTAGATTTATAATTTTTAATTTTAATATTTATTATTTAAAGGAACGTTAGGACTATCTAAATGATAGTCCTATAATTTATATAGAGAATATGAATTATTAAATAATAAAAATTATATTAAAAATTGTATTAAATTTTATATTTAGATTTATAATTTTTAATTTTAATATTTATTATTTAAGGGAACGTTAGATTTATTTAAATGATAGTCCTATAATTTATATAGAGAATATGAATTATTAAATAATAAAAATTATATTAAAAATTGTATTAAATTTTATATTTAGATTTATAATTTTTAATTTTAATATTTATTATTTAAGGGAACGTTAGATTTATCTAAATGATAGTCCTATAATTTATATATAGAATATGAATTATTAAATAATAAAAATTATATTAAAAATTGTATTAAATTTTATATTTAGATTTATAATTTTTAATTTTAATATTTATTATTTAAGGGAACGTTAGATTTATTTAAATGATAGTTCTATAATTTATATAGAGAATATGAATTATTAAATAATAAAAATTATATTAAAAATTGTATTTTAAATTTTATATTTAGATTTATGATTTTTAATTTTAATATTTATTATTTAAGGGAACGTTAGATTTATTTAAATGATAGTCCTATAATTTATATAGAGAATATGAATTATTAAATAATAAAAATTATATTAAAAATTGTATTAAATTTTATATTTAGATTTATAATTTTTAATTTTAATATTTATTATTTAAGGGAACGTTAGATTTATCTAAATGATAGTTTTATAATTTATATAGAGAATATGAATTATTAAATAATAAAAATTATATTAAAAATTGTATTTTAAATTTTATATTTAGATTTATGATTTTTAATTTTAATATTTATTATTTAAGGGAACGTTAGATTTATTTAAATGATAGTCCTATAATTTATATAGAGAATATGAATTATTAAATAATAAAAATTATATTAAAAATTGTATTAAATTTTATATTTAGATTTATAATTTTTAATTTTAATATTTATTATTTAAAGGAACGTTAGATTTATCTAAATGATAGTTTTATAATTTATATAGAGAATATGAATTATTAAATAATAAAAATTATATTAAAAATTGTATTTTAAATTTTATATTTAGATTTATGATTTTTAATTTTAATATTTATTATTTAAAGGAATGTTAGATTTATTTAAATGATAGTCCTATAATTTATATAGAGAATATGAATTATTAAATAATAAAAATTATATTAAAAATTGTATTAAATTTTATATTTAGATTTATAATTTTTAATTTTAATATTTATTATTTAAAGGAACGTTAGGACTATCTAAATGATAGTCCTATAATTTATATAGAGAATATGAATTATTAAATAATAAAAATTATATTAAAAATTGTATTAAATTTTATATTTAGATTTATAATTTTTAATTTTAATATTTATTATTTAAGGGAACGTTAGATTTATTTAAATGATAGTCCTATAATTTATATAGAGAATATGAATTATTAAATAATAAAAATTATATTAAAAATTGTATTAAATTTTATATTTAGATTTATAATTTTTAATTTTAATATTTATTATTTAAGGGAACGTTAGATTTATCTAAATGATAGTCCTATAATTTATATAGAGAATATGAATTATTAAATAATAAAAATTATATTAAAAATTGTATTTTAAATTTTATATTTAGATTTATGATTTTTAATTTTAATATTTATTATTTAAAGGAATGTTAGATTTATCTAAATGATAGTCCTATAATTTATATAGAGAATATGAATTATTAAATAATAAAAATTATATTAAAAATTGTATTAAATTTTATATTTAGATTTATAATTTTTAATTTTAATATTTATTATTTAAAGGAACATTAGGGCTATTTAAATGATAGTCCTATAATTTATATAGAGAATATGAATTATTAAATAATAAAAATTATATTAAAAATTGTATTAAATTTTATATTTAGATTTATAATTTTTAATTTTAATATTTATTATTTAAGGGAACGTTAGAATTATCTAAATGATAGTCCTATAATTTATATAGAGAATATGAATTATTAAATAATAAAAATTATATTAAAAATTGTATTTTAAATTTTATATTTAGATTTATGATTTTTAATTTTAATATTTATTATTTAAATGAACCGTTAGGATTATCTAAATGATTTATAATTTATATAGAGAATATGAATTATTAAATAATAAAAATTATATTAAAAATTGTATTTTAAATTTTATATTTAGATTTATGATTTTTAATTTTAATATTTATTATTTAAAGGAACGTTAGGACTATCTAAATGATAGTCCTATAATTTATATAGAGAATATGAATTATTAAATAATAAAAATTATATTAAAAATTGTATTTTAAATTTTTATATTAAAGTTTTATTTTTAAAATTGTTTTAGTTTTGTATAAAAATATAAATTTTAATTTTATAAAATTAAATAAATTTAGAATTAATATAAATTTTTTATATTTAAATTTAAAATTATTTTTATTATTATTTATTTTTAATTTAAATTAGGAATAGTTTATGTATATATATATATATATATATATATATATATATATATATAAATTTATATATTAAAATTTATAATTAAATTAATTGTATAATAAATTAATTTTAATATATATATATATATATATATATATATGAATAGAAAAAGTATTTTAAATTTAATTTTGTGAATTTAATTTATTAGAAAAAATTTTGATTTTAGATTTATAATTAATTAAATTATTTAAATATATATAAAGTTTAATATAGGGTATTTATTTAAATAATAAATATTATTAGTTAATTAATATATAATACTTTTAATTAAAATGAAAGTTTTTAATGGAAAATAATTTTATTAAATTTTAATTTAGTGCCAGCAATAGCGGTTAAACTAGATTTAAGAGTTAATTTTTTTAAATATAGTAATTTTATAATTAATAATTAATAAAATTAAATTTATAATGGTGAAATATAATAATTTTATAATAATTAATAATTATTTAATGGAAATTACAAAGATTAAAAAGTAAGACTAGGATTAGATACCCTATTATATTAATTTTAAAAAATAATTAATTATTAAATGTAAAGCATTAAAATTATAAGATATGGCAGTTATATAAAATTTTAGGGGAACTTGTATATTAATTTGATGATCCACGATAGGAAGTACTAATAAAATATTATAAATTATTTTTGTATTGTTGTTTAAAAATTTTGTATAAATATTATAATTAAAATTTTATTATATTTAAAAAAAATTCAAATCAAAATAAAGTATTTATTAGATAATATGAGTTACATTAATAAATAATTTTTGAGTTAGAAGTTTTAATATTTTTAATAAAAAGGATTTAAAAGTAAAATTAATTGTTATATTAATTTGAATTTTTTTTTATATAATGTACAAATTGCCCGTCAATTTCAATAAAATTTGAAATAAGTCGTAACAAAGTAAGAATATTGGAAAATGTTCTTAGATAAAATTTTAGTTTAAATAAAATTTTTCAATTACACTGAAAAGATTAATTTAATTATTAAAATTTTAATTAATTAATTAAATAAAATTTTTTTATTGTTTTAATTAGTATATTATAAAAAGTTTTTATAAAAATTTTATGTTAAAGTAATATTTTAAGAAATAATAAATATATTTATATATATAAGTAATGTAAATGAAATTTTAAAATTTTATAAATTAAAGTAAAATTTTGTACCTTTTGTATCAGGGTTAATTTAAAAATTTTTAATAAATTAAATATCTCGAAATTAAAAGAGTTAAATATATAAAATTTTTTTTGTTGAATAAAAATTATAAATATATATTTAGAGATTAGATGTTATTCAATTTTAATGATATCTAGTTATTTTTGAATTAAATTTAATTTATATATTTTTTAAAGTAAATTTAAATAAAAAAGTTTATTTTAGAAAATATAAATAATTTATGGGATAATCTATAAATTAAATTTATATAATAATTTAAATTAAAATTAAAAAGATTAATTTTAAAATTTAAAAGAATTTAATGAGTATTTAATAATTTATTAATAAATTTTTAATTATAGTAAAATTAATTATATATATTGATTTTAAAAAAAAAATAATTTTAATAATATTAGTTATAATATAATGATTAAATTAGTAATTTAATTTGTATAAATTATTTTATGAATAGTATATATATAAATATATATTTAAGTAACTAGGCAAAATAATTATATTCACCTGTTTAACAAAAACATGTCTTTTTGAATTTAATATAAAGTCAGTTCTGCTCAATGAGGAATTAAATAGCTGCAGTATTTTGACTGTACAAAGGTAGCATAATCAATTGTCTTTTAATTGAAGGCTGGGATGAATGAATTAATGAAATATAAACTGTCTCAATAATATAAAATAAATTTAAATTTTGAGTCAAAATGCTTAATTTTATTTAAGGGACGATAAGACCCTATAGAATTTTATATATTATAAATTTTATAAATTGTATTAATATATTTAGTTGGGAGGATTTTTAAATTTATTTAACTTTAAAATTTTAAAATATTGATTGATAGAATTTTAAATTGAAATATAATTAATAATATAAAAATAAATTACCTTAGGGATAACAGCGTAATATTTTTGGAAAGATCAAATTGAAAAAGGTGTTTGCGACCTCGATGTTGAATTAAAATTAATTATAAATGCAGGTGTTTATAAATTTAGTCTGTTCGACTATTAAAATTTTACATGATTTGAGTTCAGATCGACGTGAGTCAGATTGGTTTCTATCTTTAAAAAGATTTAAGATTTTTGTACGAAAGGACTAAGTTTTAAAAATAATTTTTAATTAATTATTAATAAGTTAAATTATCTTGGCAGAGTAGTGCATTAAATTTAGAATTTAAATAATATATATATAATTATAGATAATAATTTATTTAAATTTTATTTATTTATTAATTACTGTAGTGATAGTATTAATTGGGGTAGCATTTTTAACATTATTGGAACGAAAAATTTTAGGTTATATTCAAATTCGTAAAGGTCCAAATAAAGTAGGAATTAAAGGTTTATTACAACCTTTTTCTGATGCAATTAAATTGTTTTCTAAAGAATATATATATTTGGATAAAATTAATTTATATATATATATATTAGGTCCAATAATTATATTATTAATTTCGGTATTTTATTGATTATTAATGCCTTATTTTAGAAATTGAATAAATTTTAAATTTGGATTGGTATTTTTATTTTTAATATTAAGTTTAAGAGTTTATCCAACTATAATAATAGGATGATCATCTAATTCAATTTATGCAATATTAGGGTGTTTACGATCTATTTCTCAATCTATTTCTTTTGAAGTGAGATTATTTTTTATATTTTTTGTTATTATAATATTTATTGAGAGATTTTCTTTAGAAACATTTATTAAATTTCAATTTAATGTAAAATTTATTTTTTTTTTTTTTCCTTTATATTTTATATTAATTATTAGAATAATAATTGAATTGAATCGGGCTCCTTTTGATTTAATTGAGGGGGAGTCTGAATTAGTTTCAGGATTTAATGTTGAATATTATAGGGGGAGATTTTCTTTAATTTTTATAGCTGAATATATAATAATTTTATTTATAAGATTGATTATATCAATTATTTTTTTTAATTTTAATTATTCAATTTTTACTTTATTAATAATTTTATATCATAATTTTTTTTTTATTTGAATTCGAAGAATTATACCCCGAATTCGATATGATGAATTAATATATATATGTTGAAAAAAATTTTTATCTTTTATTTTAATTTATATATATATTAATTTTATTTTAAAAATATTAATAAATTTATATATTTAAATTAATAGAAAGTTATTTTTCTTTAATATATTTTCAAAATATATGTCTATTCAGACTCATTAATTAATAATTATAGATGATTTTATCTCAAAATTTTATAAAATATATATTTGAAAAAAAAAATATAAAGTATATATTTGTAAAAATTAGATTAATTAAAGTGTAAGGATAATCAATAGGTTGTCTTCCTAATCAAGTTAAAATGATGAAATTATTAATAAAAAATCAAAATAAGAAATTATTTAATGGGTAAAATTTATTAGTTTTAAATTTATGATTTATTATAAATGGGAGAATAAAAAGAATTAAAATAGAAAAAAGTAAAGCTAATACTCCCCCTAATTTATTGGGAATAGCTCGTAAAATTGAATAAGCAAATAGGAAATATCATTCAGGTTTAATATGTTGTGGGGTATTTATAGGGTTTGCAATAGATCAATTATCAGGATCATTTAATATATTAGGATTTTGTAGAATAATAAATCTAAATGATATAAAAATTATAAAAAATCCAAGAATATCTTTGGATGAGAAATATGAGTGGAAAGGAATTTTATAAATATTTCTATTTGTTCCTATTGGATTATTAGATCCAGTTATATGAAGGAAATAAAGATGTATAATAACTATTATTAGAATTAATAATGGTAAAATAAAATGTAATGAAAAGAATCGATTTAATGTAGCATTATTAATAGAAAATCCTCCTCAGATTCATTCTACAATTGTTTGTCCAATATAAGGGATTGCAGAAAGAAGATTTGTAATTACTGTTGCTCCTCAAAAAGATATTTGTCCTCATGGTAAAACATATCCTATAAAAGCAGTTCCTATTGAAGTTAATAAAATAATAATTCCAATATTTCATACATGTTGAGATGAATAACATTGATAAAAAATATTTCGTCTAATATGTATATATATACAAAGAAAATAAAATGATGCCCCATTTAAATGAATATAACGAAATATTCATCCAGAATTAACATTTTTTATAATGTGAATAATTCTATCAAAAGCATAATTAATATTTGGACAATAATGCATAGATAAAATGAAACCTGAAATAATTTGAATTAATAAAAGAATTCCTAAAATTGATCCAAAGTTTCATAAATAATTAATGTTTACTGGGGTAGGATGAATATTGAATGAAGAATAAATGATATTAAGAAATTTATTAGATTTAAAAATTTTTAAATATTTATTTTTCATTAAATTTTAATTTTACGAAGAGGGATTATTTTAATTGTAGATATTTTGAATGAAAGAGTTAAGCAAATTAATAAGAATAAGATTATAAAAATAGTTAAATAATTTATTGGATAAAAATAAATATTTTGAATTTTAAATAAATTATTATTTAAAATTATGTTTTCTGTAAATATAAAAATTGGTATTCAATTAATAAAATGAATAATTATAATAAAAGAAATAAAAAAAAAATTAATAGAAGTGATTAGTTCAAAAAATTTTATTTTTGAATTTTCATTGTTAATTAATCTTACAAAATAATTAAATATAATTATTATTCCTCCGATTAAAGAAATTGAAATTATAAAAGAGTATATTGAATTATTTATATTTAAAAATATTAAAGTAGATGAGGATAAGGTGAAAATAATAAAAGAGAATAAAATAGTAATTGGATGTAGTGAAGAAAGTAATAAAATATTTGTGATAATAAATAGATTTATGAATATAAATAAAATTTTTGATATTAACATTAACAAAATATAGTTTAAATAAAAATTTTAATTTTGGGAATTAAAGATATTTATAAAATTATTTTGAAATTAGACTTTAGAAAAAATTTTCAATATTAATTTACAAAATTAATGTTTTTTTTAAACTATAAAGTCTAATTTATTTTAAAAAGATATTTTTTAATTTTAATAGTTTTAATTTTTATAATAATATTAATAATTAATAAGTATTTTTTAATATTTTTAATTAGAATGGAATTTTTCGTAGTATTGAATTTAATAATTTTAATATTAAATGAGTTGGAATATTTAAGGTGAATATTTATATATTATTTAATTTTTTCTGTTTGTGAAGCTGTTTTAGGATTATCAATTGTAGTGTCAATATTGAGAATTATTGGAAATCAAGGTTTTATAATAATAAATTTAAAATGTTAATAATAGAAAGTATAATTTTTATAGTTGGATTTTTAATTATTAATTTTAATATTTATAAAAAGTTATATTTTATTAGAAATATAATATTTTTATTGAGTTTTTTGATATTAAGAATGAATAGATTTTTTATGGAATGAATTAATTTAAGATTAAATTTTGGATTAAATTTTTATTCTTATGGAATTATTATGATATCTTTATGGATTTTTGGATTAGTATTTATGAGAATTAATCAGGAAAAAAATTTGATTTTATGTTTAAATTTATTAATATTAATATTAATTGTTTTAGTAATAAATTTTTTTAGAATAAATATATTAATATTTTATTTTTTTTTTGAAGTAAGTTTATTAATTATTTTTTTTTTTATTATGAAATGAGGAATAGGATTTTTACGAATTTATGCAAGATATTATTTGATATTTTATACTTTATTTTTTTCATTACCTTTATTATTAGTATTATTTTATTTATTTAATTTAATAGGGTCTTTAAGATTTTTATTATTAGAAAGAATAAAATTTAAGTTAAATAAAATTTTATTTTTATATTTAATTATAGGATTTTTAGTAAAAATACCAATATATATAATTCATGGTTGATTATTAAAAGCTCATGTAGAAGCTCCTGTATTTGGATCAATAATTTTAGCTGCAATTTTATTAAAGTTAGGGTCTTATGGATTATTACGATTAATAATGATTTTTTTTCAAAATTTTTTAGAAATGAATAAGTATTTTATTGAAATTGGATTATTGGGAAGGATTATTTTAAGATTTAGTTGTTTTCGACAAATTGATATAAAAATTTTAGTAGCAATATCTTCTGTTGTTCATATAAATTTATTAATAGCTTCTATATTTACTATAAGAAAATTAAGATTTTTAGGTTCATATTTAATAATAATTGCTCATGGGTTGTGTTCTTCTGGATTATTTTATTTATTAAATTTATGTTATTTGGAGACTCATAGACGATTGATAATTATTAATAAGGGTGTTTTAATTTTTATGCCTTCTATATCATTGATATGATTTTTAATATGTTCTTCAAATATAGCTGCTCCTTTTTCTTTAAATTTAGTTGGGGAAATTTTTTTATTGATAAGATTAGTTAATTGAATAAGATTATTAATAATTAAATTATTTTTTTATTGTTTAGTTAGATTTATGTATTCTTTATATTTTTTTAGATTTATTGTTCATGGAAAGAATTTTTTTTATAAAAGATTAAGAAGAGGAAAATTAATTAATTATTTAATTTTATTATTTCATTGAATTCCTTTAAATATAGTTATTTTAAATTTAAGAATTTTTATTTAATTTAAATAGTTTAAAAAAAAATTTTGAAATGTGGGTTCAAAGATGTAAATTAAGTACTTTAAATTATTTTAATTATATTTGTATATATATTATTTGTATTTACGGGATTTTTTTTTTTATTTATAATAATTATTTTTTTTAATAGGAATTTAATTATTTTAGAATGAATAATTTATAGATATAATAGAATAAAATTTTCTTTTTTTATTTATTTAGATTTTTATAGAATAATATTTTTAATATTAGTTTCACTTATTTCTATAGTTGTATTAATTTATAGAATTTATTATATAGAAGGGGATAAATTTATAAATCGATTTATTATTTTAGTAATTTTATTTGTAGTATCAATATATTTTATAATTTTGAGACCTAGATTTTTAACAATTTTATTAGGATGAGATGGTTTAGGATTAATTTCTTATTGTTTAATTATTTATTATCAAAATGATAAAGCTTATAATGCTGGAATATTAACAATTTTTAGAAATCGTGTAGGGGATGTGGGAATTTTATTAATAATTACTATGGGAATAATATATGGGAGGTGAAATTTAATAATTTATAAATTTAATTTATTAATATTAATTTTATTAGTATTAGTAGCTTTTACAAAAAGAGCTCAAATTCCATTTACTTTATGATTACCTGCTGCAATAATAGCTCCTACTCCTGTCTCATCTTTAGTTCATTCTTCAACTTTAGTAACAGCTGGGGTTTATTTATTAATTCGATATAATAAATTTTTGTTTTTAGGATGTTTTAATAAATATATTTTATTAATTTCTAGGTTAACTATATTTATAGCGGGTTTAATTGCAAATTATGAATTTGATTTTAAAAAAATTATTGCTTTATCGACTTTAAGTCAATTAAGATTAATAATAAGAATTTTAAGATTAGGATTTTGGGAAATAGCTTTTTTTCATTTAGTAATTCATGCTTTATTTAAATCTTTAATATTTTTATGTGTGGGTAGATTTATTCATAATTTTAATAGAAATCAAGATATCCGATGTTATGGTGGTATAATTTATATTTATCCTTTTAAAACTATAGTTTTAATTTTTTCTTTAATATGTTTAATAGGATTTCCTTTTATATCAGGATATTTTTCTAAAGATATAATTATGGAATTAATTTTTTTAAGAAAAATAAATATAATTAGAATAATATTTTTAATTTTTTCTACAATTTTTACTGTATCTTATTCTATTCGATTAATTATATTTATTTTATTTTCTAAAAAAAATTATTATGTAAATTTAATTAAGAAAGAAGGTATTTTGGTAAATTTTTGTATATTTATTTTATTAATAACTATTTTTTTTATTGGATATTTATATTTTAAAATTTTTAATTTAAATTATTTAATTGTATTAACAATAAATTTAAAAATTATGGTTATAAAATTAATTTTATGTGGAATTTTGATTGGGCAGTTTTTTTATTTTAATTCTTATAAAAATTTAATAATAGGAAATTTTATAAGAACAATATTTTATATCGAAAAAATTTATTTGTATTATGATTTACCTTTAAATATAGTTATATTGTATGAAAATATTCATGAAAAAAATTTATTTGAATTTAAGATTAAATTTATAAAATTGAAATTTTATTTATTTAAATATAAGTTAAATGAATATAATTTTATGAATATATTATTAACTAATTTATTAATAATATTAATTTTTATTTTTTTAATTTAAAATTTAAATAGCTTAAGAAGAGCATAATATTGAAGATATTAAGGTAATTTTAATATTTTTAAATAAAATTTTTATAAATATAATTTTTATAAATAAATTTTATATTTATTAATATTATACTGAAAATATAAAGTTTTATTAAACTATATAAAAATTATTTAGAAATAATAATATATAAAATATTAAATTTAGAATTAGAAGTTCTATTTAAATTTATTTCTTTAATTGGAATTTTAATTCAATAAATTTATTAACAATAAATTGCTTCTATTTTAGCTTCAATTAATATTAATATGTATATATTATATATATAAATATATGAAGTAATTTTTACAATTAATTTCGGCTTAATATTAGACTTTTTTAGTCCATATATTAAAAAATTCAATTTAATAATCTATAACTTCATTCAATAAGTAGACTAATAATTATTAAAAAAATAAAAATTAAAATAATTAATATTAAAAAAATAGATTTAAATTTTATTAAAAAGATAGATGGTAAAATTAAGATAATTTCAATATCAAAAATTAAGAATAGTAAAGTAATTAGGAAAAATTGTGTAGAAAATGGGAGACGGGAGTTTGATTGGGAGTTAAATCCACATTCAAATGGGGTAATTTTTTCTCGATTTAATGGTTTATATATTCTTAAATAAAAATTAATTAATATAAGTATAGAAGTAATAATTATTATAAAATAAAATAAAAATATAATATTAAAAATTATATATATTAATTTTATAAATTTTTTAATTGGAAATTAAATGTAATTAAGTTTATACTATATATATATTAATTATTATTATATTTAAAATATTCATCAATAAATTGAAATATATAAAAATAATCAAATTACATCTACAAAATGTCAATATCAAGATGCTGCTTCAAAATTAAAATGATGAGTTGCAGAAAAATGTAGATTAATTAATCGGATTAGTGTAATAAATAAGAAAATAATTCCAATAATTACATGTAATCCGTGAAATCCTGTTGCTATAAAGAAAATAGATCCAAAAATTCTATCATTAAAACAGAATGGAGCTTCTATATATTCAATAAATTGGAGAAAAGAAAAATATATTCCTAAAATAATAGTAATTATTAGAGAAATTTTTCTTTCTATATAATTTTTATTTAATAATCTATTGTGACTTCAAGTTAGGGAAATTCCTGAAGAAATTAAAATTAATGAATTTAATAAAGGGATTCTAAATGGATTGAATATGATAATATTTTTAGGGGGTCAAAGTAAACCAATTTCTATTCCTGGGGAACTTATAGAATGAAAATAAGTTCAAAATAATGAAATAAAAAAAAAAAATTCTGAAATAATAAATAAGATTATTCTAAATTTTATTAGTTTTAAAACTAAAAATGTATGAAATCCTTGAAAAGTTCTTTCTCGAATAATATCTCGTCATCAAAAAAATATAGAAGAGATTAAGATAAGAAAATTAATAAAAATTAAAAAAAAATTTAAGTAAAAGAATCATATTACTAATCTTAATAATAAATTTATTAAATTAAAAGCGTTTATAATAGGTCAAGGTCTGTTAGTAACTAAATGAAAAGGATGATTATAATAAATTGACATTAATTTTTAGATTCTAAAAAATATAATAAAGAAAGAATAGAAAATACATATGCTTGAATTATAGAAACTGCAATTTCTAAAATTATTAATAAATTTTGAATTAAAATTGTGATAGGTAATAAAATTAAGAATTTAGAAATGAATGTGCCTAAAAGAGTTAATAGTAGATGTCCTGCAATTATATTTGCAGTTAATCGAATTGCTAAAGTAAAAGGTCGAATAATATTTCTAATTAGTTCAATTATTACTATAAAATTTATTAAAGCAGGGGGTGTATTTAAAGGAACTAAATGAATTAATATATTTAATGGTTTATTTCATCATCTATAAATAAAAAATCTTATTCAAGAAGATAAAGCAATAATTAAATTAAATGATATATGACTTGTTGAAGTAAAAATATAAGGGAATAATCCTATAAAATTTCTTAATGCAATAAAAGTTATTAATCTAAAAAAAATTAAAATATTTATTTTATACTTTTTTTTTGTTAAGCTTTTAAATTCAGAAAAAATAATTTTAGAAATTGAAATAAATAATATTTCAAATCGGGATGGAATAATTCAAAAATTTAAAGGTAGAATAATAAAAATTAATATAGAATTAATTCAATTTAAAGAAAAATGTATTCTTGTAGTTGGGTCAAAAATTTCAAAAAGATTTATTATCATTTTCAATTAAATAATTTATGGGTTTTAAAGGATTTTTTAGGAAAATAAATTTTTAAATTAATTGGAAAAAAATAAATTTTAAAGATTAATATGAAAAAAATTAATAATTCAAAGATAGAAATTAATATTCAATATCTAGGTCTTATTTGTGGAATAAAATTTTCATTAAGAGTATAATAAATACTATATTTGATTTAAAAGATCAATTCTTATTTTGTTTCAGACACTTAATGATAAAATTTAAGAAATAATTTTGAAGGAAATTAATTTTAATTTGACAAATTAATGTTATTATTTATATTTAACTAATTTCTTTAAGTAGAATTTTTAATTCAATTTATAAAATTGTTATAAGATGTAGATTCTAAAACAATAGGTATAAATCTATGATTTATACCACAAATTTCTGAACATTGGCCAAAAAAAAGTCCAGGTCGTAAAGCAAGAATATTTATTTGATTAATTCGACCTGGGGTTGCATCTCTTTTTACTCCTATAGAAGGAATAGTTCAAGAATGAATAACATCTGTAGAAGTAGTTAATATTCGAATTGAAATTTTAAAGGGAATAATTATACGATTATCTACATCCAATAATCGGAAAGAATTATATTCAAAGTTTTTATTTATATAAGAATCAAATTCAAAATTATTAAATTCAGGATATTCATATCTTCAGTATCATTGGTGTCCAATACTTTTTACTGTAAAAAAAATTGGGTTTCATAATTCATCTGTAAAATATAAAATTTTTAAAGATGGAAAACAAATAAATAAAAGAATAATAGCTGGAATAATAGTTCAAATAATTTCAATAGTATGATGTTTTAAAAGAAATCGATTAATAAATTTATTATTAAAAATATCTATTAATATAAAAAGTGTAGTTGAAATAATTATGATTATAAATATTATAGTAAAATTATGAAATGATATAAGATTATCTGAATAAGGGGAATTTGAATCTTGAAATGAATATATATATCATGAAGAAATTTTTAATAAAAATTAAATAATTTTATATATGGATCTTAAATCCATTGCACTAATCTGCCATATTAAATTAAATTTTTAAAATTAATGGAATTTCCCTATAAGAATGATTTAAAGGGGGATTATGTATAATTCATTCTAAAGCTGTTTGATTAAATTTAAATAAAATTATTCGTTTTGAATATAATCTTTCAAAAATAATATAAATTATTACAATAATTCTGTTTAAAGTAATTAAAGATCCTATAGAGGAAAATAAATTTCAACATATATAAGAATCTGGATAATCTGAATATCGACGTGGTATTCCTATTATTCCTAAAAAATGTTGAGGAAAAAAAGTTATATTTACTCCAATAAATATTAAGAAAAATTGAATTTTTAATCAAGATTGGTTTATTGAAAGTCCAATGATTATAGGGAATCAGTGAATAATAGCGGCTATAATAGAAAAAATAGCTCCTATAGATAAAACATAATGAAAATGTCCTACAACATAGTATGTATCATGTAGGATAATATCAATAGAAGAATTAGATAATATAATTCCTGTTAATCCTCCTATGGTAAAAAGAAAAATAAATCCTAGAGTTCATATAATAGATATATTTATTTTTAATTTAGAGCCGTGATATGTTGCTAGTCATCTAAAAACTTTAATTCCTGTTGGAATTGCAATAATTATAGTAGCTGAGGTAAAATAAGCTCGAGTATCTACATCTAATCCGACGGTAAATATATGATGAGCTCATACAATAAAACCTAAAAGTCCAATTCTTAATATAGCATAAATTATTCCAATATTTCCAAAAGTTTCTTTTTTTCCTCTTTCATTAGAAATAATTTGGGAAATTAACCCAAATCCTGGAAGGATTAGAATATAGACTTCTGGGTGACCGAAGAATCAAAATAAATGTTGATAAAGAATTGGGTCTCCTCCTCCAGTTGGATCAAAAAAAGATGTATTAAAATTTCGGTCAAATAATAATATAGTAATAGCACCAGCTAATACTGGTAAGGAAAAAAGTAAAAGAATAGTTGTAATAAAAACAGATCAAGGAAATAAAGGTAATTGTATATGTTTTAAGGAAATATTTTTTATTATAATAATTGTAACAATAAAATTTAGTGATCCTATAATAGAAGATAATCCTGAAATA
The DNA here is from genome assembly GCF_051020975.1 of Osmia lignaria lignaria. Lineage (NCBI taxonomy): Eukaryota > Metazoa > Arthropoda > Insecta > Hymenoptera > Megachilidae > Osmia > Osmia lignaria. The sequence continues at coordinate 83 of NW_027478283.1, read as the reverse complement.
TGTAAAGAAAAAATTGCTAAATCTACTGAGGGTGAAGAATGGTATAAATTTGAAGATAAAGGAGGATATACAGTTCATCCTGT
>NW_027478282.1:32500-37760 GCF_051020975.1 Osmia lignaria lignaria | reverse complement strand
TCGATCCACGGTACAGAATGCAAAAATATGATTGTTAAAATTTTCGACTAATCGGTTCTAAGAGGCGAAGCAATACGCCGCTGGGACTTTGAAATATTTCGGAGCGCACCTAAAGTTCGTTATTTTGGCTAAACGGAGCGAAAATCTGCATTTATACCATCACGGACGTTAGTTTAATAGCGTTTAACGATCGATCCACGGTACAGAATGCAAAAATATGATTGTTAAAATTTTCGACTAATCGGTTCTAAGAGGCGAAGCAATACGCCGCTGGGACTTTGAAATATTTCGGAGCGCACCTAAAGTTCGTTATTTTGGCTAAACGGAGCGAAAATCTGCATTTATACCATCACGGACGTTAGTTTAATAGCGTTTAACGATCGATCCACGGTACAGAATGCAAAAATATGATTGTTAAAATTTTCGACTAATCGGTTCTAAGAGGCGAAGCAATACGCCGCTGGGACTTTGAAATATTTCGGAGCGCACCTAAAGTTCGTTATTTTGGCTAAACGGAGCGAAAATCTGCATTTATACCATCACGGACGTTAGTTTAATAGCGTTTAACGATCGATCCACGGTACAGAATGCAAAAATATGATTGTTAAAATTTTCGACTAATCGGTTCTAAGAGGCGAAGCAATACGCCGCTGGGACTTTGAAATATTTCGGAGCGCACCTAAAGTTCGTTATTTTGGCTAAACGGAGCGAAAATCTGCATTTATACCATCACGGACGTTAGTTTAATAGCGTTTAACGATGGATCCACGGTACAGAATGCAAAAATATGATTGTTAAAATTTTCGACTAATCGGTTCTAAGAGGCGAAGCAATACGCCGCTGGGACTTTGAAATATTTCGGAGCGCACCTAAAGTTCGTTATTTTGGCTAAACGGAGCGAAAATCTGCATTTATACCATCACGGACGTTAGTTTAATAGCGTTTAACGATCGATCCACGGTACAGAATGCAAAAATATGATTGTTAAAATTTTCGACTAATCGGTTCTAAGAGGCGAAGCAATACGCCGCTGGGACTTTGAAATATTTCGGAGCGCACCTAAAGTTCGTTATTTTGGCTAAACGGAGCGAAAATCTGCATTTATACCATCACGGACGTTAGTTTAATAGCGTTTAACGATCGATCCACGGTACAGAATGCAAAAATATGATTGTTAAAATTTTCGACTAATCGGTTCTAAGAGGCGAAGCAATACGCCGCTGGGACTTTGAAATATTCGGAGCGCACCTAAAGTTCGTTATTTTGGCTAAACGGAGCGAAAATCTGCATTTATACCATCACGGACGTTAGTTTAATAGCGTTTAACGATCGATCCACGGTACAGAATGCAAAAATATGATTGTTAAAATTTTCGACTAATCGGTTCTAAGAGGCGAAGCAATACGCCGCTGGGACTTTGAAATATTTCGGAGCGCACCTAAAGTTCGTTATTTTGGCTAAACGGAGCGAAAATCTGCATTTATACCATCACGGACGTTAGTTTAATAGCGTTTAACGATGGATCCACGGTACAGAATGCAAAAATATGATTGTTAAAATTTTCGACTAATCGGTTCTAAGAGGCGAAGCAATACGCCGCTGGGACTTTGAAATATTTCGGAGCGCACCTAAAGTTCGTTATTTTGGCTAAACGGAGCGAAAATCTGCATTTATACCATCACGGACGCTAGTTTAATAGCGTTTAACGATCGATCCACGGTACAGAATGCAAAAATATGATTGTTAAAATTTTCGACTAATCGGTTCTAAGAGGCGAAGCAATACGCCGCTGGGACTTTGAAATATTTCGGAGCGCACCTAAAGTTCGTTATTTTGGCTAAACGGAGCGAAAATCTGCATTTATACCATCACGGACGTTAGTTTAATAGCGTTTAACGATGGATCCACGGTACAGAATGCAAAAATATGATTGTTAAAATTTTCGACTAATCGGTTCTAAGAGGCGAAGCAATACGCCGCTGGGACTTTGAAATATTTCGGAGCGCACCTAAAGTTCGTTTATTTTGGCTAAACGGAGCGAAAATCTGCATTTATACCATCACGGACGCTAGTTTAATAGCGTTTAACGATCGATCCACGGTACAGAATGCAAAAATATGATTGTTAAAATTTTCGACTAATCGGTTCTAAGAGGCGAAGCAATACGCCGCTGGGACTTTGAAATATTTCGGAGCGCACCTAAAGTTCGTTATTTTGGCTAAACGGAGCGAAAATCTGCATTTATACCATCACGGACGTTAGTTTAATAGCGTTTAACGATGGATCCACGGTACAGAATGCAAAAATATGATTGTTAAAATTTTCGACTAATCGGTTCTAAGAGGCGAAGCAATACGCCGCTGGGACTTTGAAATATTTCGGAGCGCACCTAAAGTTCGTTATTTTGGCTAAACGGAGCGAAAATCTGCATTTATACCATCACGGACGCTAGTTTAATAGCGTTTAACGATCGATCCACGGTACAGAATGCAAAAATATGATTGTTAAAATTTTCGACTAATCGGTTCTAAGAGGCGAAGCAATACGCCGCTGGGACTTTGAAATATTTCGGAGCGCACCTAAAGTTCGTTATTTTGGCTAAACGGAGCGAAAATCTGCATTTATACCATCACGGACGTTAGTTTAATAGCGTTTAACGATCGATCCACGGTACAGAATGCAAAAATATGATTGTTAAAATTTTCGACTAATCGGTTCTAAGAGGCGAAGCAATACGCCGCTGGGACTTTGAAATATTTCGGAGCGCACCTAAAGTTCGTTATTTTGGCTAAACGGAGCGAAAATCTGCATTTATACCATCACGGACGTTAGTTTAATAGCGTTTAACGATCGATCCACGGTACAGAATGCAAAAATATGATTGTTAAAATTTTCGACTAATCGGTTGTAAGAGGCGAAGCAATACGCCGCTGGGACTTTGAAATATTTCGGAGCGCACCTAAAGTTCGTTATTTTGGCTAAACGGAGCGAAAATCTGCATTTATACCATCACGGACGTTAGTTTAATAGCGTTTAACGATGGATCCACGGTACAGAATGCAAAAATATGATTGTTAAAATTTTCGACTAATCGGTTCTAAGAGGCGAAGCAATACGCCGCTGGGACTTTGAAATATTTCGGAGCGCACCTAAAGTTCGTTATTTTGGCTAAACGGAGCGAAAATCTGCATTTATACCATCACGGACGCTAGTTTAATAGCGTTTAACGATCGATCCACGGTACAGAATGCAAAAATATGATTGTTAAAATTTTCGACTAATCGGTTCTAAGAGGCGAAGCAATACGCCGCTGGGACTTTGAAATATTTCGGAGCGCACCTAAAGTTCGTTATTTTGGCTAAACGGAGCGAAAATCTGCATTTATACCATCACGGACGTTAGTTTAATAGCGTTTAACGATGGATCCACGGTACAGAATGCAAAAATATGATTGTTAAAATTTTCGACTAATCGGTTCTAAGAGGCGAAGCAATACGCCGCTGGGACTTTGAAATATTTCGGAGCGCACCTAAAGTTCGTTATTTTGGCTAAACGGAGCGAAAATCTGCATTTATACCATCACGGACGCTAGTTTAATAGCGTTTAACGATCGATCCACGGTACAGAATGCAAAAATATGATTGTTAAAATTTTCGACTAATCGGTTCTAAGAGGCGAAGCAATACGCCGCTGGGACTTTGAAATATTTCGGAGCGCACCTAAAGTTCGTTATTTTGGCTAAACGGAGCGAAAATCTGCATTTATACCATCACGGACGTTAGTTTAATAGCGTTTAACGATCGATCCACGGTACAGAATGCAAAAATATGATTGTTAAAATTTTCGACTAATCGGTTCTAAGAGGCGAAGCAATACGCCGCTGGGACTTTGAAATATTTCGGAGCGCACCTAAAGTTCGTTATTTTGGCTAAACGGAGCGAAAATCTGCATTTATACCATCACGGACGTTAGTTTAATAGCGTTTAACGATGGATCCACGGTACAGAATGCAAAAATATGATTGTTAAAATTTTCGACTAATCGGTTCTAAGAGGCGAAGCAATACGCCGCTGGGACTTTGAAATATTTCGGAGCGCACCTAAAGTTCGTTATTTTGGCTAAACGGAGCGAAAATCTGCATTTATACCATCACGGACGCTAGTTTAATAGCGTTTAACGATCGATCCACGGTACAGAATGCAAAAATATGATTGTTAAAATTTTCGACTAATCGGTTCTAAGAGGCGAAGCAATACGCCGCTGGGACTTTGAAATATTTCGGAGCGCACCTATAGTTCGTTATTTTGGCTAAACGGAGCGAAAATCTGCATTTATACCATCACGGACGTTAGTTTAATAGCGTTTAACGATGGATCCACGGTACAGAATGCAAAAATATGATTGTTAAAATTTTCGACTAATCGGTTCTAAGAGGCGAAGCAATACGCCGCTGGGACTTTGAAATATTTCGGAGCGCACCTAAAGTTCGTTATTTTGGCTAAACGGAGCGAAAATCTGCATTTATACCATCACGGACGCTAGTTTAATAGCGTTTAACGATCGATCCACGGTACAGAATGCAAAAATATGATTGTTAAAATTTTCGACTAATCGGTTCTAAGAGGCGAAGCAATACGCCGCTGGGACTTTGAAATATTTCGGAGCGCACCTATAGTTCGTTATTTTGGCTAAACGGAGCGAAAATCTGCATTTATACCATCACGGACGTTAGTTTAATAGCGTTTAACGATGGATCCACGGTACAGAATGCAAAAATATGATTGTTAAAATTTTCGACTTATCGGTTCTGGATCACTGAAAAATCAAAAAAAATTATTAATTTTGATTAATTAAATTACATATGTAGTTTTATATTGTTATAGTCTCGTATTTGTTAATGTTTTGTCGTAAGAAAATGCAAAAATATCGTTTTAATGTTTTCGTCTCATCGGTTCTGGATCGCTGAAAAATCAAAAAAAAATATTAATTTTGATTAATTAAATTACAAATGGAGTTTTATATTGCTATAGTCGCTTATTTGTTAATGTTTTACCGTAAGAAAATGCAAAAATATCGTTTTAATATTTTCATCTCATCGGTTCTGGGCGGTTTTAAAATTTTTTAAAATATTAATTAAACCCATGATTTACATGAGAATGTGAATTTATTATGTCCTGCATGTTAATTTATTAATTTTCATGTATAGAACGTTATAAAATGAAAGGATATGTTCGACGATATTTTCAGTCTAAGTTTTACC
>NW_027478282.1:12500-20000 GCF_051020975.1 Osmia lignaria lignaria | reverse complement strand
CTTCGTCCTATGATACATTTCGATCAAGAACTACATTGATCGTCATGAAACTGTTTTTTTTTTTGGGAGACGTGTACGCTCCTTTTCATAAAGGAGACTATCTTATTGCGAAAGTCAAAATCGCACGCTCTCACGGCGATTTGCCCCCGTATACGCCTGGGCGTAAGCCCGTGCGTCGCCGACCTAGCGGCCTGCCGATCGGTATTTAGAGGGAGGCACTTTGAAAGCAACACGCCGTTGGAACTTTGAAAAATTTCGATGCGTCGCCAAAGTTCGTACTTTTCGATAAAATCTTCGTCCTATGATACATTTCGATCAAGAACTACATTGATCGTCATGAAACTGTTTTTTTTTTTGGGAGACGTGTACGCTCCTTTTCATAAAGGAGACTATCTTATTGCGAAAGTCAAAATCGCACGCTCTCACGGCGATTTGCCCCCGTATACGCCTGGGCGTAAGCCCGTGCGTCGCCGACCTAGCGGCCTGCCGATCGGTATTTAGAGGGAGGCACTTTGAAAGTAACACGCCGTTGGAACTTTGAAAAATTTCGATGCGTCGCCAAAGTTCGTACTTTTCGATAAAATCTTCGTCCTATGATACATTTCGATCAAGAACTACATTGATCGTCATGAAACTGTTTTTTTTTTTGGGAGACGTGTACGCTCCTTTTCATAAAGGAGACTATCTTATTGCGAAAGTCAAAATCGCACGCTCTCACGGCGATTTGCCCCCGTATACGCCTGGGCGTAAGCCCGTGCGTCGCCGACCTAGCGGCCTGCCGATCGGTATTTAGAGGGAGGCACTTTGAAAGCAACACGCCGTTGGAACTTTGAAAAATTTCGATGCGTCGCCAAAGTTCGTACTTTTCGATAAAATCTTCGTCCTATGATACATTTCGATCAAGAACTACATTGATCGTCATGAAACTGTTTTTTTTTTTGGGAGACGTGTACGCTCCTTTTCATAAAGGAGACTATCTTATTGCGAAAGTCAAAATCGCACGCTCTCACGGCGATTTGCCCCCGTATACGCCTGGGCGTAAGCCCGTGCGTCGCCGACCTAGCGGCCTGCCGATCGGTATTTAGAGGGAGGCACTTTGAAAGCAACACGCCGTTGGAACTTTGAAAAATTTCGATGCGTCGCCAAAGTTCGTACTTTTCGATAAAATCTTCGTCCTATGATACATTTCGATCAAGAACTACATTGATCGTCATGAAACTGTTTTTTTTTTTGGGAGACGTGTACGCTCCTTTTCATAAAGGAGACTATCTTATTGCGAAAGTCAAAATCGCACGCTCTCACGGCGATTTGCCCCCGTATACGCCTGGGCGTAAGCCCGTGCGTCGCCGACCTAGCGGCCTGCCGATCGGTATTTAGAGGGAGGCACTTTGAAAGCAACACGCCGTTGGAACTTTGAAAAATTTCGATGCGTCGCCAAAGTTCGTACTTTTCGATAAAATCTTCGTCCTATGATACATTTCGATCAAGAACTACATTGATCGTCATGAAACTGTTTTTTTTTTTGGGAGACGTGTACGCTCCTTTTCATAAAGGAGACTATCTTATTGCGAAAGTCAAAATCGCACGCTCTCACGGCGATTTGCCCCCGTATACGCCTGGGCGTAAGCCCGTGCGTCGCCGACCTAGCGGCCTGCCGATCGGTATTTAGAGGGAGGCACTTTGAAAGCAACACGCCGCTGGAACTTTGAAAAATTTCGGGGCAAAGCAATACGCGGCTGGGACTTTGAAATATTTCGGAGCGCACCTAAAGTTCGTTATTTTGGCTAAACGGAGCGAAAATCTGCATTTATACCATCACGGACGTTAGTTTAATAGCGTTTAACGATGGATCCACGGTACAGAATGCAAAAATATGATTGTTAAAATTTTCGACTAATCGGTTCTAAGAGGCGAAGCAATACGCCGCTGGGACTTTGAAATATTTCGGAGCGCACCTAAAGTTCGTTATTTTGGCTAAACGGAGCGAAAATCTGCATTTATACCATCACGGACGTTAGTTTAATAGCGTTTAACGATGGATCCACGGTACAGAATGCAAAAATATGATTGTTAAAATTTTCGACTAATCGGTTCTAAGAGGCGAAGCAATACGCCGCTGGGACTTTGAAATATTTCGGAGCGCACCTAAAGTTCGTTATTTTGGCTAAACGGAGCGAAAATCTGCATTTATACCATCACGGACGCTAGTTTAATAGCGTTTAACGATCGATCCACGGTACAGAATGCAAAAATATGATTGTTAAAATTTTCGACTAATCGGTTCTAAGAGGCGAAGCAATACGCCGCTGGGACTTTGAAATATTTCGGAGCGCACCTAAAGTTCGTTATTTTGGCTAAACGGAGCGAAAATCTGCATTTATACCATCACGGACGTTAGTTTAATAGCGTTTAACGATCGATCCACGGTACAGAATGCAAAAATATGATTGTTAAAATTTTCGACTAATCGGTTCTAAGAGGCGAAGCAATACGCCGCTGGGACTTTGAAATATTTCGGAGCGCACCTAAAGTTCGTTATTTTGGCTAAACGGAGCGAAAATCTGCATTTATACCATCACGGACGTTAGTTTAATAGCGTTTAACGATGGATCCACGGTACAGAATGCAAAAATATGATTGTTAAAATTTTCGACTAATCGGTTCTAAGAGGCGAAGCAATACGCCGCTGGGACTTTGAAATATTTCGGAGCGCACCTAAAGTTCGTTATTTTGGCTAAACGGAGCGAAAATCTGCATTTATACCATCACGGACGTTAGTTTAATAGCGTTTAACGATGGATCCACGGTACAGAATGCAAAAATATGATTGTTAAAATTTTCGACTAATCGGTTCTAAGAGGCGAAGCAATACGCCGCTGGGACTTTGAAATATTTCGGAGCGCACCTAAAGTTCGTTATTTTGGCTAAACGGAGCGAAAATCTGCATTTATACCATCACGGACGCTAGTTTAATAGCGTTTAACGATCGATCCACGGTACAGAATGCAAAAATATGATTGTTAAAATTTTCGACTAATCGGTTCTAAGAGGCGAAGCAATACGCCGCTGGGACTTTGAAATATTTCGGAGCGCACCTAAAGTTCGTTATTTTGGCTAAACGGAGCGAAAATCTGCATTTATACCATCACGGACGTTAGTTTAATAGCGTTTAACGATCGATCCACGGTACAGAATGCAAAAATATGATTGTTAAAATTTTCGACTAATCGGTTCTAAGAGGCGAAGCAATACGCCGCTGGGACTTTGAAATATTTCGGAGCGCACCTAAAGTTCGTTATTTTGGCTAAACGGAGCGAAAATCTGCATTTATACCATCTCGGACGTTAGTTTAATAGCGTTTAACTATGGATCCACGGTACAGAATGCAAAAATATGATTGTTAAAATTTTCGACTAATCGGTTCTAAGAGGCGAAGCAATACGCCGCTGGGACTTTGAAATATTTCGGAGCGCACCTAAAGTTCGTTATTTTGGCTAAACGGAGCGAAAATCTGCATTTATACCATCACGGACGTTAGTTTAATAGCGTTTAACGATCGATCCACGGTACAGAATGCAAAAATATGATTGTTAAAATTTTCGACTAATCGGTTCTAAGAGGCGAAGCAATACGCCGCTGGGACTTTGAAATATTTCGGAGCGCACCTAAAGTTCGTTATTTTGGCTAAACGGAGCGAAAATCTGCATTTATACCATCACGGACGTTAGTTTAATAGCGTTTAACGATCGATCCACGGTACAGAATGCAAAAATATGATTGTTAAAATTTTCGACTAATCGGTTCTAAGAGGCGAAGCAATACGCCGCTGGGACTTTGAAATATTTCGGAGCGCACCTAAAGTTCGTTATTTTGGCTAAACGGAGCGAAAATCTGCATTTATACCATCACGGACGTTAGTTTAATAGCGTTTAACGATCGATCCACGGTACAGAATGCAAAAATATGATTGTTAAAATTTTCGACTAATCGGTTCTAAGAGGCGAAGCAATACGCCGCTGGGACTTTGAAATATTTCGGAGCGCACCTAAAGTTCGTTATTTTGGCTAAACGGAGCGAAAATCTGCATTTATACCATCACGGACGTTAGTTTAATAGCGTTTAACGATCGATCCACGGTACAGAATGCAAAAATATGATTGTTAAAATTTTCGACTAATCGGTTCTAAGAGGCGAAGCAATACGCCGCTGGGACTTTGAAATATTTCGGAGCGCACCTAAAGTTCGTTATTTTGGCTAAACGGAGCGAAAATCTGCATTTATACCATCACGGACGTTAGTTTAATAGCGTTTAACGATGGATCCACGGTACAGAATGCAAAAATATGATTGTTAAAATTTTCGACTAATCGGTTCTAAGAGGCGAAGCAATACGCCGCTGGGACTTTGAAATATTTCGGAGCGCACCTAAAGTTCGTTATTTTGGCTAAACGGAGCGAAAATCTGCATTTATACCATCACGGACGCTAGTTTAATAGCGTTTAACGATCGATCCACGGTACAGAATGCAAAAATATGATTGTTAAAATTTTCGACTAATCGGTTCTAAGAGGCGAAGCAATACGCCGCTGGGACTTTGAAATATTTCGGAGCGCACCTAAAGTTCGTTATTTTGGCTAAACGGAGCGAAAATCTGCATTTATACCATCACGGACGTTAGTTTAATAGCGTTTAACGATGGATCCACGGTACAGAATGCAAAAATATGATTGTTAAAATTTTCGACTAATCGGTTCTAAGAGGCGAAGCAATACGCCGCTGGGACTTTGAAATATTTCGGAGCGCACCTAAAGTTCGTTATTTTGGCTAAACGGAGCGAAAATCTGCATTTATACCATCACGGACGCTAGTTTAATAGCGTTTAACGATCGATCCACGGTACAGAATGCAAAAATATGATTGTTAAAATTTTCGACTAATCGGTTCTAAGAGGCGAAGCAATACGCCGCTGGGACTTTGAAATATTTCGGAGCGCACCTAAAGTTCGTTATTTTGGCTAAACGGAGCGAAAATCTGCATTTATACCATCACGGACGTTAGTTTAATAGCGTTTAACGATCGATCCACGGTACAGAATGCAAAAATATGATTGTTAAAATTTTCGACTAATCGGTTCTAAGAGGCGAAGCAATACGCCGCTGGGACTTTGAAATATTTCGGAGCGCACCTAAAGTTCGTTATTTTGGCTAAACGGAGCGAAAATCTGCATTTATACCATCACGGACGTTAGTTTAATAGCGTTTAACGATGGATCCACGGTACAGAATGCAAAAATATGATTGTTAAAATTTTCGACTAATCGGTTCTAAGAGGCGAAGCAATACGCCGCTGGGACTTTGAAATATTTCGGAGCGCACCTAAAGTTCGTTATTTTGGCTAAACGGAGCGAAAATCTGCATTTATACCATCACGGACGCTAGTTTAATAGCGTTTAACGATCGATCCACGGTACAGAATGCAAAAATATGATTGTTAAAATTTTCGACTAATCGGTTCTAAGAGGCGAAGCAATACGCCGCTGGGACTTTGAAATATTTCGGAGCGCACCTAAAGTTCGTTATTTTGGCTAAACGGAGCGAAAATCTGCATTTATACCATCACGGACGTTAGTTTAATAGCGTTTAACGATGGATCCACGGTACAGAATGCAAAAATATGATTGTTAAAATTTTCGACTAATCGGTTCTAAGAGGCGAAGCAATACGCCGCTGGGACTTTGAAATATTTCGGAGCGCACCTAAAGTTCGTTATTTTGGCTAAACGGAGCGAAAATCTGCATTTATACCATCACGGACGCTAGTTTAATAGCGTTTAACGATCGATCCACGGTACAGAATGCAAAAATATGATTGTTAAAATTTTCGACTAATCGGTTCTAAGAGGCGAAGCAATACGCCGCTGGGACTTTGAAATATTTCGGAGCGCACCTAAAGTTCGTTATTTTGGCTAAACGGAGCGAAAATCTGCATTTATACCATCACGGACGTTAGTTTAATAGCGTTTAACGATGGATCCACGGTACAGAATGCAAAAATATGATTGTTAAAATTTTCGACTAATCGGTTCTAAGAGGCGAAGCAATACGCCGCTGGGACTTTGAAATATTTCGGAGCGCACCTAAAGTTCGTTATTTTGGCTAAACGGAGCGAAAATCTGCATTTATACCATCACGGACGCTAGTTTAATAGCGTTTAACGATCGATCCACGGTACAGAATGCAAAAATATGATTGTTAAAATTTTCGACTAATCGGTTCTAAGAGGCGAAGCAATACGCCGCTGGGACTTTGAAATATTTCGGAGCGCACCTAAAGTTCGTTATTTTGGCTAAACGGAGCGAAAATCTGCATTTATACCATCACGGACGCTAGTTTAATAGCGTTTAACGATCGATCCACGGTACAGAATGCAAAAATATGATTGTTAAAATTTTCGACTAATCGGTTCTAAGAGGCGAAGCAATACGCCGCTGGGACTTTGAAATATTTCGGAGCGCACCTATAGTTCGTTATTTTGGCTAAACGGAGCGAAAATCTGCATTTATACCATCACGGACGTTAGTTTAATAGCGTTTAACGATGGATCCACGGTACAGAATGCAAAAATATGATTGTTAAAATTTTCGACTTATCGGTTCTGGATCACTGAAAAATCAAAAAAAATTATTAATTTTGATTAATTAAATTACATATGTAGTTTTATATTGTTATAGTCTCGTATTTGTTAATGTTTTGTCGTAAGAAAATGCAAAAATATCGTTTTAATGTTTTCGTCTCATCGGTTCTGGATCGCTGAAAAATCAAAAAAAAATATTAATTTTGATTAATTAAATTACAAATGGAGTTTTATATTGCTATAGTCGCTTATTTGTTAATGTTTTACCGTAAGAAAATGCAAAAATATCGTTTTAATATTTTCATCTCATCGGTTCTGGGCGGTTTTAAAATTTTTTAAAATATTAATTAAACCCATGATTTACATGAGAATGTGAATTTATTATGTCCTGCATGTTAATTTATTAATTTTCATGTATAGAACGTTATAAAATGAAAGGATATGTTCGACGATATTTTCAGTCTAAGTTTTACCGTGCCGGCGGGATGGTACGCTCTCACGGCGGTTTGCACAGGCATACGCCTGGGCGTAAGCCCATGCGTCGCCGACCTAGCGGCCGGCCGTTCGGTATTTATAGGAAGGCACTTTCGGTTCGCTCGGACCGGTCGGGAGTAGCGTCGAGCGTGTGGCTCTTTTATGACTTCGGTTGAAAAGCAGTCTACCGCTCCTCGAGAATATACTTTCTCGACTATTCTCGTTCCGGTTTTCCGTTGCGGATTATTATTAATCTCCACACAGCATTACCACGGGTCGGTGTCTAAGACCGAATGGCCCATATGTGGTGAGCCTTGTAATATAAGGCTGGTGACCTGTATGCACTTATAAATGTTGCATACTTGTACAAACTGAGCATCAACTGTCTGTAACC
>NW_027478281.1:0-38073 GCF_051020975.1 Osmia lignaria lignaria | reverse complement strand
TAAGCTGGAAGTGGCATTTGCAGCTCGCAATAGTGCAGAGTTATCTCAAAGAAAGGGGCCACGGTGTTTCTGTATCTCTATTATGTTGTTCTTCTTCTGCACAGCTGAGCTGGAAGTGGCATTTGCAGGTCGCAATAGTGCAGAGTTATCTCAAAGAAAGGGGCCACGGTGTTTCTGTATCTCTATTATGTTGGTGCGGCTTCGGAACTTTTAAATATCTCGATATATCTCGAAAACTACGCTTCTGACCAAAAAATATCATAGAACGTAAATTGTAGGAAACATTATTCTCTACAAAAAAGGTCTCTTAACATTTTGCCATAGCTCGCTTCGTTTCCGAGATATTTGCTGATTTATCTCAAGGGAAGGGTCCTGATGGACATATTTCGAGATATTTCTTCTTCTTGTTGTTCTTCTTCTGCACAGCTAAACTGGAAGTGGCATTTCCAGCTCGCAATCGTGCAGAGTTATCTCAAAGAAAGGGGCCACGGTGTTTCTGTATCTCTATTATGTTGGTGCGGCTTCGGAACTTTTAAATATCTTGATATATCTCGAGAACTACGCATCTGATCAAAAAATATCATAGAAGATAAAAAGTAGGAAACATAATTCTCTACAAAAAACGTCTCTTAACATTTTGCCATAGCTCGCTTCGTTTCCGAGATATTTGCAGATTCAGCTCAAAGGAACGGGCCTGACGGACATATTTCGAGATACTTCTTCTTCTTGTTGTTCTTCCTCTGCACAGCTAAGCTGGAAGTGGCATTTGCAGCTCGCAATAGTGCAGAGTTATCTCAAAGAAAGGGGCCACGGTGTTTCTGTATCTCTATTATGTTGTTCTTCTTCTGCACAGCTGAGCTGGAAGTGGCATTTGCAGGTCGCAATAGTGCAGAGTTATCTCAAAGAAAGGGGCCACGGTGTTTCTGTATCTCTATTATGTTGGTGCGGCTTCGGAACTTTTAAATATCTCGATATATCTCGAAAACTACGCTTCTGACCAAAAAATATCATAGAACGTAAATTGTAGGAAACATTATTCTCTACAAAAAAGGTCTCTTAACATTTTGCCATAGCTCGCTTCGTTTCCGAGATATTTGCTGATTTATCTCAAGGGAAGGGTCCTGATGGACATATTTCGAGATATTTCTTCTTCTTGTTGTTCTTCTTCTGCACAGCTAAACTGGAAGTGGCATTTCCAGCTCGCAATCGTGCAGAGTTATCTCAAAGAAAGGGGCCACGGTGTTTCTGTATCTCTATTATGTTGGTGCGGCTTCGGAACTTTTAAATATCTTGATATATCTCGAGAACTACGCATCTGATCAAAAAATATCATAGAAGATAAAAAGTAGGAAACTTAATTCTCTACAGAAAAGGTCTCTTAACATTTCGCCATAGCTCGCTTCGTTTCCGAGATATTTGCAGATTCAGCTCAAAGGAACGGGCCTGACGGACATATTTCGAGATACTTCTTCTTCTTGTTGTTCTTCCTCTGCACAGCTAAGCTGGAAGTGGCATTTGCAGCTCGCAATAGTGCAGAGTTATCTCAAAGAAAGGGGCCACGGTGTTTCTGTATCTCTATTATGTTGTTCTTCTTCTGCACAGCTGAGCTGGAAGTGGCATTTGCAGGTCGCAATAGTGCAGAGTTATCTCAAAGAAAGGGGCCACGGTGTTTCTGTATCTCTATTATGTTGGTGCGGCTTCGGAACTTTTAAATATCTCGATATATCTCGAAAACTACGCTTCTGACCAAAAAATATCATAGAACGTAAATTGTAGGAAACATTATTCTCTACAAAAAAGGTCTCTTAACATTTTGCCATAGCTCGCTTCGTTTCCGAGATATTTGCTGATTTATCTCAAGGGAAGGGTCCTGATGGACATATTTCGAGATATTTCTTCTTCTTGTTGTTCTTCTTCTGCACAGCTAAACTGGAAGTGGCATTTCCAGCTCGCAATCGTGCAGAGTTATCTCAAAGAAAGGGGCCACGGTGTTTCTGTATCTCTATTATGTTGGTGCGGCTTCGGAACTTTTAAATATCTTGATATATCTCGAGAACTACGCATCTGATCAAAAAATATCATAGAAGATAAAAAGTAGGAAACTTAATTCTCTACAGAAAAGGTCTCTTAACATTTCGCCATAGCTCGCTTCGTTTCCGAGATATTTGCAGATTTATCTCAAGGGAAGGGGCCTGTCGGACATATTTCGAGATATTTCTTCTTCTTGTTGTTCTTCTTCTGCACAGCTAAGCTGGAAGTGGCATTTGCGGCTCGCACTAGTGCAGAGTTATCTCAAAGAAAGGGGCCACGGTGTTTCTGTATCTCTATTATGTTGGTGCGGCTTCGGAACTTTTAAATATCTCGATATATCTCGAAAACTACGCTTCCGATCAAAAAATATCATAGAACATAAATTGTAGGAAACATAATTCTCTACAAGAAACGTCTCTTAACATTTTGCCATAGCTCGCTTCGTTTCCGAGATATTTGCAGATTCAGCTCAAAGGAACTGGCCTGACGGACATATTTCGAGATATTTCTTCTTCTTGTTGTTCTTCTTCTGCACAGCTAAGCTGGAAGTGGCATTTGCGGCTCGCACTAGTGCAGAGTTATCTCAAAGAAAGGGGCCACGGTGTTTCTGTATCTCTATTATGTTGGTGCTGCTTCGGAACTTTTAAATATCTCGATATATCTCGAAAACTACGCTTCTGATCAAAAAATATCATAGAACATAAATTGTAGGAAACATAATTCTCTACAAAAAACGTCTCTTAACATTTTGCCATAGCTCGCTTCGTTTCCGAGATATTTGCAGATTCAGCTCAAAGGAACGGGCCTGACGGACATATTTCGAGATACTTCTTCTTCTTGTTGTTCTTCCTCTGCACAGCTAAGCTGGAAGTGGCATTTGCAGCTCGCAATAGTGCAGAGTTATCTCAAAGAAAGGGGCCACGGTGTTTCTGTATCTCTATTATGTTGGTGCGGCTTCGGAACTTTTAAATATCTTGATATATCTCGAGAACTACGCATCTGATCAAAAAATATCATAGAATATAAAAATTAGGAAACTTAATTCTCTACAAAAAAGGTCTCTTAACATTTTGCCATAGCTCGCTTCGTTTCCGAGATATTTGCAGATTTATCTCAAGGGAAGGGGCCTGACGGACATATTTCGAGATATTTCTTCTTCTTGTTGTTCTTCTTCTGCACAGCTGAGCTGGAAGTGGCATTTGCAGGTCGCAATAGTGCAGAGTTATCTCAAAGAAAGGGGCCACGGTGTTTCTGTATCTCTATTATGTTGGTGCGGCTTCGGAACTTTTAAATATCTCGATATATCTCGAAAACTACGCTTCTGATCAAAAAATATGATAGAACATAAATTGTAGGAAACATAATTCTCTACAAAAAACGTCTCTTAACATTTTGCCATAGCTCGCTTCGTTTCCGAGATATTTGCAGATTCAGCTCAAAGGAACGGGCCTGACGGACATATTTCGAGATACTTCTTCTTCTTGTTGTTCTTCCTCTGCACAGCTAAGCTGGAAGTGGCATTTGCAGCTCGCAATAGTGCAGAGTTATCTCAAAGAAAGGGGCCACGGTGTTTCTGTATCTCTATTATGTTGTTCTTCTTCTGCACAGCTGAGCTGGAAGTGGCATTTGCAGGTCGCAATAGTGCAGAGTTATCTCAAAGAAAGGGGCCACGGTGTTTCTGTATCTCTATTATGTTGGTGCGGCTTCGGAACTTTTAAATATCTCGATATATCTCGAAAACTACGCTTCTGACCAAAAAATATCATAGAACGTAAATTGTAGGAAACATTATTCTCTACAAAAAAGGTCTCTTAACATTTTGCCATAGCTCGCTTCGTTTCCGAGATATTTGCAGATTTATCTCAAGGGAAGGGTCCTGATGGACATATTTCGAGATATTTCTTCTTCTTGTTGTTCTTCTTCTGCACAGCTAAACTGGAAGTGGCATTTCCAGCTCGCAATCGTGCAGAGTTATCTCAAAGAAAGGGGCCACGGTGTTTCTGTATCTCTATTATGTTGGTGCGGCTTCGGAACTTTTAAATATCTTGATATATCTCGAGAACTACGCATCTAATCAAAAAATATCATAGAAGATAAAAAGTAGGAAACTTAATTCTCTACAGAAAAGGTCTCTTAACATTTCGCCATAGCTCGCTTCGTTTCCGAGATATTTGCATATTTATCTCAAGGGAAGGGGCCTGTCGGACATATTTCGAGATATTTCTTCTTCTTGTTGTTCTTCTTCTGCACAGCTAAGCTGGAAGTGGCATTTGCGGCTCGCACTAGTGCAGAGTTATCTCAAAGAAAGGGGCCACGGTGTTTCTGTATCTCTATTATGTTGTTCTTCTTCTGCACAGCTGAGCTGGAAGTGGCATTTGCAGGTCGCAATAGTGCAGAGTTATCTCAAAGAAAGGGGCCACGGTGTTTCTGTATCTCTATTATGTTGGTGCGGCTTCGGAACTTTTAAATATCTCGATATATCTCGAAAACTAGGCTTCTGACCAAAAAATATCATAGAACGTAAATTGTAGGAAACATTATTCTCTACAAAAAAGGTCTCTTAACATTTTGCCATAGCTCGCTTCGTTTGCGAGATATTTGCAGATTTATCTCAAGGGAAGGGTCCTGATGGACATATTTCGAGATATTTCTTCTTCTTGTTGTTCTTCTTCTGCACAGCTAAACTGGAAGTGGCATTTCCAGCTCGCAATCGTGCAGAGTTATCTCAAAGAAAGGGGCCACGGTGTTTCTGTATCTCTATTATGTTGGTGCGGCTTCGGAACTTTTAAATATCTTGATATATCTCGAGAACTACGCATCTAATCAAAAAATATCATAGAAGATAAAAAGTAGGAAACTTAATTCTCTACAGAAAAGGTCTCTTAACATTTCGCCATAGCTCGCTTCGTTTCCGAGATATTTGCAGATTTATCTCAAGGGAAGGGGCCTGTCGGACATATTTCGAGATATTTCTTCTTCTTGTTGTTCTTCTTCTGCACAGCTAAGCTGGAAGTGGCATTTGCGGCTCGCACTAGTGCAGAGTTATCTCAAAGAAAGGGGCCACGGTGTTTCTGTATCTCTATTATGTTGGTGCGGCTTCGGAACTTTTAAATATCTTGATATATCTCGAGAACTACGCATCTGATCAAAAAATATCATAGAACATAAAAAGTAGGAAACTTAATTCTCTACAAAAAAGGTCTCTTAACATTTTGCCATAGGTCGCTTCGTTTCCGAGATATTTGCAGATTTATCTCAAGGGAAGGGGACTAACGGACATATTTCGAGATATTTCTTCTTCTTGTTGTCCTTCTTCTGCACAGCTAAACTGGAAGTTGCATTTCCAGCTCGCACTAGTGCAGAGTTATCTCAAAGAAAGGGGCCACGGTGTTTCTGTATCCCTATTATGTTGGTGCGGCTTCGGAACTTTTAAATATCTCGATATATCTCGAAAACTACGCTTCTGATCAAAAAATATCATAGAACATGAATTGTAGGAAACATAATTCTCTACAAAAAACGTCTCTTAACATTTTGCCATAGCTCGCTTCGTTTCCGAGATATTTGCAGATTCAGCTCAAAGGAACTGGCCTGACGGACATATTTCGAGATATTTCTTCTTCTTGTTGTTCTTCTTCTGCACAGCTAAGCTGGAAGTGGCATTTGCGACTCGCTCTAGTGCAGAGTTATCTCAAAGAAAGGGGCCACGGTGTTTCTGTATCTCTATTATGTTGGTGCGGCTTCGGAACTTTTAAATATCTTGATATATCTCGAGAACTACGCATCTGATCAAAAAATATCATAGAACATAGAAAGTAGGAAACTTAATTCTCTACAAAAAAGGTCTCTTAACATTTTGCCATAGCTCGCTTCGTTTCCGAGATATTTGCAGATTTATCTCAAGGGAAGGGGCCTGACGGACATATTTCGAGATATTTCTTCTTCTTGTTGTTCTTCTGCACAGCTAAGCTGGAAGTGGCATTTGCAGCTCGCAATAGTGCATAGTTATCTGAAAGAAAGGGGCCACGGTGTTTCTGTATCTCTACTATGTTGGTGCGGCTTCGGAACTTTTAAATATCTTGATATATCTCGAGAACTACGCATCTAATCAAAAAATATCATAGAACGTAAAAAGTAGGAAACTTAATTCTCTACAAAAAAGTCTGTTAACATTTTGCCATAGCTCTCTTCGTTTCCGAGATATTTGCAGATTTATCTCAAGGGAAGGGGCCTGACGGACATATTTCGAGATATTTCTTCTTCTTGTTGTTCTTCTGCACAGCTAAGCTGGAAGTGGCATTTGCAGCTCGCAATAGTGCATAGTTATCTGAAAGAAAGGGGCCACGGTGTTTCTGTATCTCTATTATGTTGGTGCGGCTTCGGAACTTTTAAATATCTTGATATATCTCGAGAACTACGCATCTAATCAAAAAATATCATAGATCGTAAAAAGTAGGAAACTTAATTCTCTACAAAAAAGGTCTCTTAACATTTCGCCATAGCTCGCTTCGTTTCCGAGATATTTGCAGATTTATCTCAAGGGAAGGGGCCTGTCGGACATATTTCGAGATATTTCTTCTTCTTGTTGTTCTTCTTCTGCACAGCTAAGCTGGAAGTGGCATTTGCGGCTCGCACTAGTGCAGAGTTATCTCAAAGAAAGGGGCCACGGTGTTTCTGTATCTCTATTATGTTGGTGCGGCTTCGGAACTTTTAAATATCTCGATATATCTCGAAAACTACGCTTCTGATCAAAAAATATCATAGAACATAAATTCTAGGAAACATAATTCTCTACAAAAAACGTCTCTTAACATTTTGCCATAGCTCGCTTCGTTTCCGAGATATTTGCAGATTCAGCTCAAAGGAACTGGCCTGACGGACATATTTCGAGATATTTCTTCTTCTTGTTGTTCTTCCTCTGCACAGCTAAGCTGGAAGTGGCATTTACAGCTCGCAATAGTGCAGAGTTATCTCAAAGAAAGGGGCCACGGTGTTTCTGTATCTCTATTATGTTGGTGCGGCTTCGGAACTTTTAAATATCTTGATATATCTCGAGAACTACGCATCTGATCAAAAAATATCATAGAACATAAAAAGTAGGAAACTTAATTCTCTACAAAAAAGGTCTCTTAACATTTTGCCATAGCTCGCTTCGTTTCCGAGATATTTGCAGATTTATCTCAAGGGAAGGGGCCTGACGGACATATTTCGAGATATTTCTTCTTCTTGTTGTTCTTCTTCTGCACAGCTAAGCTGGAAGTGGCATTTACAGCTCGCAATAGTGCAGAGTTATCTCAAAGAAAGGGGCCACGGTGTTTCTGTAT
This sequence comes from Osmia lignaria lignaria, assembly GCF_051020975.1. Taxonomy (NCBI): domain Eukaryota; kingdom Metazoa; phylum Arthropoda; class Insecta; order Hymenoptera; family Megachilidae; genus Osmia; species Osmia lignaria. Next base: position 30,718 of record NW_027478281.1, on the reverse strand, counting down.
CTCTATTATGTTGGTGCGGCTTCGGAACTTTTAAATATCTTGATATATCTCGAGAACTACGCATCTGATCAAAAAATATCATAGAACATAAAAAGTAGGAAACTTAATTCTCTACAAAAAAGGTCTCTTAACATTTTGCCATAGGTCGCTTCGTTTCCGAGATATTTGCAGATTTATCTCAAGGGAAGGGGACTAACGGACATATTTCGAGATATTTCTTCTTCTTGTTGTCCTTCTTCTGCACAGCTAAACTGGAAGTTGCATTTCCATCTCGCAATAGTGCAGAGTTATCTCAAAGAGACGGGCCACGGTGTTTCTGTATCTCTATTATGTTGGTGCGGCTTCGGAACTTTTAAATATCTTGATATATCTCGAGAACTACGCATCTGATCAAAAAATATCATAGAACATAGAAAGTAGGAAACTTAATTCTCTACAAAAAAGGTCTCTTAAGATTTTGCCATAGCTCGCTTCGTTTCCGAGATATTTGCAGATTTATCTCAAGGGAAGGGGCCTGACGGACATATTTCGAGATATTTCTTCTTCTTGTTGTTCTTCTTCTGCACAGCTAAGCTGGAAGTGGCATTTACAGCGCGCAATAGTGCAGAGTTATCTCAAAGAAAGGGGCCACGGTGTTTCTGTATCTCTATTATGTTGGTGCGGCTTCGGAACTTTTAAATATCTTGATATATCTCGAGAACTACGCATCTGATCAAAAAATATCATAGAACATAAAAAGTAGGAAGCTTAATTCTCTACAAAAGAGGTCTCTTAACATTTTGCCATAGCTCGCTTCGTTTCCGAGATATTTGCAGATTTATCTCAAGGGAAGGGGCCTAACGGACATATTTCGAGATATTTCTTCTTCTTGTTGTTCTTCTTCTGCACAGCTAAGCTGGAAGTGGCATTTGCGGCTCGCACTAGTGCACAGTTATCTCAAAGAAAGGGGCCACGGTGTTTCTGTATCTCTATTATGTTGGTGCGGCTTCCGAACTTTTAAATATCTCGATATATCTCGAAAACTACGCTTCTGATCAAAAAATATCATAGAACATAAATTGTAGGAAACATAATTCTCTACAAATAAGGTCTCTTAACATTTTGCCATAGCTCGCTTCGTTTCCGAGATATTTGCAGATTTATCTCAAGGGAAGGGGCCTGACGGACATATTTCGAGATATTTCTTCTTCTTGTTGTTCTTCTTCTGCACAGCTAAGCTGGAAGTGGCATGTGCAGCTCGCAATAGTATAGAGATATCTCAAAGAAAGGGGCCACGGTGTTTCTGTATCTCTATTATGTTGGTGCGGCTACGGAACTTTTAAATATCTTGATATATCTCGAGAACTACGCATCTGATCAAAAAATATCATAGAACATAAAAAGTAGGAAACTTAATTCTCTACAAAAAAGGTCTCTTAACATTTTGCCATAGCTCGCTTCGTTTCCGAGATATTTGCAGGTTTATCTCAAGGGAAGGGGCCTAACGGACATATTTCGAGATATTTCTTCTTCTTGTTGTTCTTCTTCTGCACAGCTAAGCTGGAAGTGGCATTTGCGGCTCGCACTAGTGCACAGTTATCTCAAAGAAAGGGGCCACGGTGTTTCTGTATCTCTATTATGTTGGTGCGGCTTCGGAACTTTTAAATATCTCGATATATCTCGAAAACTACGCTTCTGATCAAAAAATATCATAGAACATAAATTGTAGGAAACATAATTCTCTACAAATAAGGTCTCTTAACATTTTGCCATAGCTCGCTTCGTTTCCGAGATATTTGCAGATTTATCTCAAGGGAAGGGGCCTGACGGACATATTTCGAGATATTTCTTCTTCTTGTTGTTCTTCTTCTGCACAGCTAAGCTGGAAGTGGCATTTGCGGCTCGCACTAGTGCAGAGTTATCTCAAAGAAAAGGGCCACGGTGTTTCTGTATCTCTATTATGTTGGTGCGGCTTCGGAACTTTTAAATATCACGATATATCTCGAAAACTACGCTTCTGATCAAAAAATATCATAGAACATAAATTGTAGGAAACTTAATTCTCCACAAAAAAGGACTCTTAACATTTTGCCATAGCTCTCTTCGTTTCCGAGATATTTGCAGATTTATCTCAAGGGAAGGGGCCTGACGGACATATTTCGAGATATTTCTTCTTCTTGTTGTTCTTCTTCTGCACAGCTAAGCTGGAAGTGGCATTTGCAGCTCGCAATAGTGCAGAGTTATCTCAACGAAAGGGGCCACGGTGTTTCTGTATCTCTATTATGTTGGTGCGGCTTCGGAACTTTTAAATATCTTGATATATCTCGAGAACTACGCGTCTGATCAAAAAATATCATAGAACATGAAAAGTAGGAAACATAATTCTCTACAAAAAAGGTCTCTTAACATTTTGCCATAGCTCGCTTCGTTTCCGAGATATTTGCAGATTTATCTCAAGGCAAGGGGCCTGACGGACATATTTCGAGATATTTCTTCTTCTTGTTGTTCTTCTTCTGCACCGCTAAGCTGGAAGTGGCATTTGCGGCTCGCACTAGTGCAGAGTTATCTCAAAGAAAGGGGCCACGGTGTTTCTGTATCTCTATTATGTTGGTGCGGCTTCGGAACTTTTAAATATCTCGATATATCTCGAAAACTACGCTTCTGATCAAAAAATATCATAGAACATAAATTGTAGGAAACTTAATTCTCTACAAAAAAGGTCTCTTAACATTTCGCCATAGCTCGCTTCGTTTCCGAGATATTTGCAGATTTATCTCAAGGGAAGGGGCCTGTCGGACATATTTCGAGATATTTCTTCTTCTTGTTGTTCTTCTTCTGCACAGCTAAGCTGGAAGTGGCATTTGCGGCTCGCACTAGTGCAGAGTTATCTCAAAGAAAGGGGCCACGGTGTTTCTGTATCTCTATTATGTTGGTGCGGCTTCGGAACTTTTAAATATCTCGATATATCTCGAAAACTACGCTTCTGATCAAAAAATATCATAGAACATAAATTGTAGGAAACATAATTCTCTACAAAAAACGTCTCCTAACATTTTGCCATAGCTCGCTTCGTTTCCGAGATATTTGCAGATTCAGCTCAAAGGAACTGGCCTGACGGACATATTTCGAGATATTTCTTCTTCTTGTTGTTCTTCCTCTGCACAGCTAAGCTGGAAGTGGCATTTACAGCTCGCAATAGTGCAGAGTTATCTCAAAGAAAGGGGCCACGGTGTTTCTGTATCTCTATTATGTTGGTGCGGCTTCGGAACTTTTAAATATCTTGATATATCTCGAGAACTACGCATCTGATCAAAAAATATCATAGAACATAAAAAGTAGGAAACCTAATTCTCTACAAAAAAGGTCTCTTAACATTTTGCCATAGCTCGCTTCGTTTCCGAGATATTTGCAGATTTATCTCAAGGGAAGGGGCCTGACGGACATATTTCGAGATATTTCTTCTTCTTGTTGTTCTTCTTCTGCACAGCTAAGCTGGAAGTGGCATTTACAGCTCGCAATAGTGCAGAGTTATCTCAAAGAAAGGGGCCACGGTGTTTCTGTATCTCTATTATGTTGGTGCGGCTTCGGAACTTTTAAATATCTTGATATATCTCGAGAACTACGCATCTGATCAAAAAATATCATAGAACATAAAAAGTAGGAAACTTAATTCTCTACAAAAAAGGTCTCTTAACATTTTGCCATAGGTCGCTTCGTTTCCGAGATATTTGCAGATTTATCTCAAGGGAAGGGGACTAACGGACATATTTCGAGATATTTCTTCTTCTTGTTGTCCTTCTTCTGCACAGCTAAACTGGAAGTTGCATTTCCAGCTCGCAATAGTGCAGAGTTATCTCAAAGAGACGGGCCACGGTGTTTCTGTATCTCTATTATGTTGGTGCGGCTTCGGAACTTTTAAATATCTTGATATATCTCGAGAACTACGCATCTGATCAAAAAATATCATAGAACATAGAAAGTAGGAAACTTAATTCTCTACAAAAAAGGTCTCTTAACATTTTGCCATAGCTCGCTTCGTTTCCGAGATATTTGCAGATTTATCTCAAGGGAAGGGGCCTGACGGACATATTTCGAGATATTTCTTCTTCTTGTTGTTCTTCTTCTGCACAGCTAAGCTGGAAGTGGCATTTGCGGCTCGCACTAGTGCAGAGTTATCTCAAAGAAAGGGGCCACGGTGTTTCTGTATCCCTATTATGTTGGTGCGGCTTCGGAACTTTTAAATATCTCGATATATCTCGAAAACTACGCTTCTGATCAAAAAATATCATAGAACATGAATTGTAGGAAACATAATTCTCTACAAAAAACGTCTCTTAACATTTTGCCATAGCTCGCTTCGTTTCCGAGATATTTGCAGATTCAGCTCAAAGGAACTGGCCTGACGGACATATTTCGAGATATTTCTTCTTCTTGTTGTTCTTCTTCTGCACAGCTAAGCTGGAAGTGGCATTTGCGACTCGCTCTAGTGCAGAGTTATCTCAAAGAAAGGGGCCACGGTGTTTCTGTATCTCTATTATGTTGGTGCGGCTTCGGAACTTTTAAATATCTTGATATATCTCGAGAACTACGCATCTGATCAAAAAATATCATAGAACATAGAAAGTAGGAAACTTAATTCTCTACAAAAAAGGTCTCTTAACATTTTGCCATAGCTCGCTTCGTTTCCGAGATATTTGCAGATTTATCTCAAGGGAAGGGGCCTGACGGACATATTTCGAGATATTTCTTCTTCTTGTTGTTCTTCTGCACAGCTAAGCTGGAAGTGGCATTTGCAGCTCGCAATAGTGCATAGTTATCTGAAAGAAAGGGGCCACGGTGTTTCTGTATCTCTATTATGTTGGTGCGGCTTCGGAACTTTTAAATATCTTGATATATCTCGAGAACTACGCATCTAATCAAAAAATATCATAGAACATAAAAAGTAGGAAACTTAATTCTCTACAAAAAAGTCTGTTAACATTTTGCCATAGCTCTCTTCGTTTCCGAGATATTTGCAGATTTATCTCAAGGGAAGGGGCCTGACGGACATATTTCGAGATATTTCTTCTTCTTGTTGTTCTTCTGCACAGCTAAGCTGGAAGTGGCATTTGCAGCTCGCAATAGTGCATAGTTATCTGAAAGAAAGGGGCCACGGTGTTTCTGTATCTCTATTATGTTGGTGCGGCTTCGGAACTTTTAAATATCTTGATATATCTCGAGAACTACGCATCTGATCAAAAAATATCATAGAACATAAAAAGTAGGAAGCTTAATTCTCTACAAAAGAGGTCTCTTAACATTTTGCCATAGCTCGCTTCGTTTCCGAGATATTTGCAGATTTATCTCAAGGGAAGGGGCCTAACGGACATATTTCGAGATATTTCTTCTTCTTGTTGTTCTTCTTCTGCACAGCTAAGCTGGAAGTGGCATTTGCGGCTCGCACTAGTGCACAGTTATCTCAAAGAAAGGGGCCACGGTGTTTCTGTATCTCTATTATGTTGGTGCGGCTTCCGAACTTTTAAATATCTCGATATATCTCGAAAACTACGCTTCTGATCAAAAAATATCATAGAACATAAATTGTAGGAAACATAATTCTCTACAAATAAGGTCTCTTAACATTTTGCCATAGCTCGCTTCGTTTCCGAGATATTTGCAGATTTATCTCAAGGGAAGGGGCCTGACGGACATATTTCGAGATATTTCTTCTTCTTGTTGTTCTTCTTCTGCACAGCTAAGCTGGAAGTGGCATGTGCAGCTCGCAATAGTGCAGAGATATCTCAAAGAAAGGGGCCACGGTGTTTCTGTATCTCTATTATGTTGGTGCGGCTACGGAACTTTTAAATATCTTGATATATCTCGAGAACTACGCATCTGATCAAAAAATATCATAGAACATAAAAAGTAGGAAACTTAATTCTCTACAAAAAAGGTCTCTTAACATTTTGCCATAGCTCGCTTCGTTTCCGAGATATTTGCAGGTTTATCTCAAGGGAAGGGGCCTAACGGACATATTTCGAGATATTTCTTCTTCTTGTTGTTCTTCTTCTGCACAGCTAAGCTGGAAGTGGCATTTGCGGCTCGCACTAGTGCAGAGTTATCTCAAAGAAAAGGGCCACGGTGTTTCTGTATCTCTATTATGTTGGTGCGGCTTCGGAACTTTTAAATATCTCGATATATCTCGAAAACTACGCTTCTGATCAAAAAATATCATAGAACATAAATTGTAGGAAACATAATTCTCTACAAAAAAGGTCTCTTAACATTTTGCGATAGCTCGCTTCGTTTCCGAGATATTTGCAGATATATCTCAAGGGAAGGGGCCTGACGGACATATTTCGAGATATTTCTTCTTCTTGTTGTTCTTCTTCTGCACAGCTAAGCTGAAAGTGGCATTTACAGCTCGCAATAGTGCAAAGTTATCTCAAAGAAAGGGGCCACGGTGTTTCTGTATCTCTATTATGTTGGTGCGGCTTCGGAACTTTTAAATATCTCGATATATCTCGAAAACTACGCTTCTGATCAAAAAATATCATAGAACATAAATTGTAGGAAACTTAATTCTCTACAAAAAAGGTCTCTTAACATTTTGCCATAGCTCTCTTCGTTTCCGAGATATTTGGAGATTTATCTCAAGGGAAGGGGCCTGACGGACATATTTCGAGATATTTCTTCTTCTTGTTGTTCTTCTTCTGCACAGCTAAGCTGGAAGTGGCATTTGCAGCTCGCAATAGTGCAGAGTTATCTCAACGAAAGGGGCCACGGTGTTTCTGTATCTCTATTATGTTGGTGCGGCTTCGGAACTTTTAAATATCTTGATATATCTCGAGAACTACGCGTCTGATCAAAAAATATCATAGAACATGAAAAGTAGGAAACATAATTCTCTACAAAAAAGGTCTCTTAACATTTTGCCATAGCTCGCTTCGTTTCCGAGATATTTGCAGATTTATCTCAAGGCAAGGGGCCTGACGGACATATTTCGAGATATTTCTTCTTCTTGTTGTTCTTCTTCTGCACCGCTAAGCTGGAAGTGGCATTTGCGGCTCGCACTAGTGCAGAGTTATCTCAAAGAAAGGGGCCACGGTGTTTCTGTATCTCTATTATGTTGGTGCGGCTTCGGAACTTTTAAATATCTTGATATATCTCGAGAACTACGCATCTGATCAAAAAATATCATAGAACATAAAAAGTAGGAAACTTAATTCTCTACAAAAAAGGTCTCTTAACATTTTGCCATAGCTCGCTTCGTTTCCGAGATATTTGCAGGTTTATCTCAAGGGAAGGGGCCTAACGGACATATTTCGAGATATTTCTTCTTCTTGTTGTTCTTCTTCTGCACAGCTAAACTGGAAGTGGCATTTCCAGCTCGCAATAGTGCAGAGTTATCTCAAAGAAAGGAGCCACGGTGTTTCTGTATCTCTATTCTGTTGGTGCGGCTTCGGAACTTTTAAATATCTTGATATATCTCGAGAACTACGCATCTGATCAAAAAATATCATAGAACATAATAAGTAGGAAACTTAATTCTCAACAAAAAAGGTCTCTTAACATTTTGCCATAGCTCGCTTCGTTTCCGAGATATTTGCAGATTTATCTCAAGGGAAGGGGCCTGACGGACATATTTCGAGATATTTCTTCTTCTTGTTGTTCTTCTTCTGCACAGCTAAGCTGGAAGTGGCATTTGCGGCTCGCACTAGTGCAGAGTTATCTCAAAGAAAGGGGCCACGGTGTTTCTGTATCTCTATTATGTTGGTGCGGCTTCGGAACTTTTAAATATCTCGATATATCTCGAAAACTACGCTTCTGATCAAAAAATATCATAGAACATAAATTGTAGGAAACATAATTCTCTACAAAAAAGGTCTCTTAACATTTTGCCATAGCTCGCTTCGTTTCCGAGATATTTGCAGATATATCTCAAGGGAAGGGGCCTGACGGACATATTTCGAGATATTTCTTCTTCTTGTTGTTCTTCTGCACAGCTAAGCTGGAAGTGGCATTTGCAGCTCGCAATAGTGCATAGTTATCTGAAAGAAAGGGGCCACGGTGTTTCTGTATCTCTATTATGTTGGTGCGGCTTCGGAACTTTTAAATATCTTGATATATCTCGAGAACTACGCATCTAATCAAAAAATATCATAGAACATAAATTGTAGGAAACATAATTCTCTACAAAAAAGGTCTCTTAACATTTTGCCATAGCTCGCTCCGTTTCCGAGATATTTGCAGATTTATCTCAAGGGAAGGGGCCTGACGGACATATTTCGAGATATTTCTTCTTCTTGTTGTTCTTCTTCTGCACAGCTAAGCTGGAAGTGGCATTTGCGGCTCGCACTAGTGCAGAGTTATCTCAAAGAAAGGGGCCCTGTGTTTCTGTATCTCTATTATGTTGGTGCGGCTTCGGAACTTTTAAATATCTCGATATATCTCGAAAACTACGCTTCTGATCAAAAAATATCATAGAGCATAAATTGTAGGAAACATAATTCTCTACAAAAAACGTATCTTAACATTTTGCCATAGCTCGCTTCGTTTCCGAGATATTTGCAGATTCAGCTCAAAGGAACGGGCCTGACGGACATATGTCGAGATACTTCTTCTTCTTGTTGTTCTTCCTCTGCACAGCTAAGCTGTAAGTGGCATTTGCAGCTCGCAATAGTGCAGAGTTATCTCAAAGAAAGAGGCCACGGTGTTTCTGTACCTCTATTATGTTGGTGCAGCTTCGGAACTTTTAAATATCTTGATATATCTCGAGAACTACGCATCTGATCAAAAAATATCATCGAACATAAAAAGTAGGAAACTTAATTCTCTACAAAAAAGGTCTCTTAACATTTTGCCATAGCTCGCTTCGTTTCCGAGATATTTGCAGATTTATCTCAAGGGAAGTGGCCTGACGGACATATTTCGAGATATTTCTTCTTCTTGTTGTTCTTCTTCTGCACAGCTAAGCTGGAAGTGGCATTTCCAGCTCGCAATAGTGCAGAGTTATCTCAATGAAAGGGGCCACGGTGTTTCTGTATCTCTATTATGTTGGTGCGGCTTCGGAACTTTTAAATATCTTGATATATCTCGAGAACTACGCATCTGATCAAAAAATATCATAGAAAATAAAAAGTAGGAAACTTAATTCTCTACAAAAAAGGTCTCTTAACATTTCGCCATAGCTCGCATCGTTTCCGAGATATTTGCAGATTTATCTCAAGGGAAGGGGCCTGTCGGACATATTTCGAGATATTTCTTCTTCTTGTTGCTCTTCTTCTGCACAGCTAAGCTGGAAGTGGCATTTGCGGCTCGCACTAGTGCAGAGTTATCTCAAAGAAAGGGGCCACGGTGTTTCTGTATCTCTATTATGTTGGTGCGGCTTCGGAACTTTTAAATATCTCGATATATCTCGAAAACTACGCTTCTGATCAAAAAATATCATAGAACATAAATTGTAGGAAACATAATTCTCTACAAAAAACGTCTCTTAACATTTTGCCATAGCTCGCTTCGTTTCCGAGATATTTGCAGATTTATCTCAAGGGAAGTGGCCTGACGGACATATTTCGAGATATTTCTTCTTCTTGTTGTTCTTCTTCTGCACAGCTAAGCTGGAAGTGGCATTTGCGGCTCGCACTAATGGAGAGTTATCTCAAAGAAAGGGGCCACGGTGTTTCTGTATCCCTATTATGTTGGTGCGGCTTCGGAACTTTTAAATATCTCGATATATCTCGAAAACTACGCTTCTGATCAAAAAATATCACAGAACATAAATTGTAGGAAACATAATTCTCTACAAAAAACGTCTCTTAACATTTTGCCATAGCTCGCTTCGTTTCCGAGATATTTGCAGATTCAGCTCAAAGGAACTGGCCTGACGGACATATTTCGAGATATTTCTTCTTCTTGTTGTTCTTCCTCTGCACAGCTAAGATGGAAGTGGCATTTGCAGCTCGCAATAGTGCAGAGTTATCTCAAAGAAAGGGGCCACGGTGTTTCTGTATCTCTATTATGTTGGTGCGGCTTCGGAACTTTTAAATATCTCGATATATCTCGAAAACTACGCTTCTGATCAAAAAATATCATAGAACATAAAAAGTAGGAAACTTAATTCTCTACAAAAAAGGTCTCTTAACATTTTGCCATAGCTCGCTTCGTTTCCGAGATATTTGCAGATTTATCTCAAGGGAAGGGGCCTAACGGACATATTTCGAGATATTTCTTCTTCTTGTTGTTCTTCTTCTGCACAGCTAAACTGGAAGTGGCATTTCCAGCTCGCAATAGTGCAGAGTTATCTCAAAGAAAGGGGCCACGGTGTTTCTGTATCTCTATTATGTTGGTGCGGTTTCGGAACTTTTAAATATCTTGATATATCTCGAGAACTACGCATCTGATCAAAAAATATCATAGAACATAAATTGTAGGAAACATAATTCTCTACAAAAAACGTCTCTTAACATTTTGCCATAGCTCGCTTCGTTTCCGAGATATTTGCAGATTCATCTCAAAGGAACTGGCCTGACGGACATATTTCGAGATATTTCTTCTTCTTGTTGTTCTTCTTCTGCACCGCTAAGCTGGATGTGGCATTTGCGGCTCGCACTAGTGCAGAGTTATCTCAAAGAAAGGGGCCACGGTGTTTCTGTATCTCTATTATGTTGGTGCGGCTTCGGAACTTTTAAATATCTTGATATATCTCGAGAACTACGCATCTGATCAAAAAATATCATAGAACATAAAAAGTAGGAAACTTAATCCTCTACAAAAAAGGTCTCTTAACATTTTGCCATAGCTCGCTTCGTTTCCGAGATATTTGCAGATTTATCTCAAGGGAAGGGGCCTGACGGACATATTTCGAGATATTTCTTATTCTTGTTGTTCTTCTTCTGCACAGCTAAGCTGGAAGTGGCATTTGCAGCTCGCAATAGTGCAGAGTTATCTCAAAGAAAGGGGCCACGGTGTTTCTGTATCTCTATTATGTTGGTGCGGCTTCGGAACTTTTAAATATCTTGATATATCTCGAGAACTACGCATCTGATCAAAAAATATCATAGAACATAAAAAGTAGGAAACTTAATTCTCTACAAAAACGGTCTGTTAACATTTTGCCATAGCTCGCTTCGTTTCCGAGATATTTGCAGATTTATCTCAAGGGAAGGGGCCTGACGGACATATTTCGAGATATTTCTTCTTCTTGTTGTTCTTCTTCTGCACAGCTAAGCTGGAAGTGGCATTTGCGGCTCGCACTAGTGCACAGTTATCTCAAAGAAAGGGGCCACGGTGTTTCTGTATCTCTATTATGTTGGGTGGTTTCTCATCCTTACGAGGTATATCTTTTGGTACTTTTATAATAAGGCGTTTTCTTTTACGTCTTGATGCCTTTACATTCTTTCCACCCCAATTACCCCAACCTGGTAGAGTTAAGTCAATGTCTTTCGGTCGAGACTGTTCTACCTAAATATAAAATTTATACGTTTTAAAAACAATTAATAAACAACTAATGTATAATAAAAACGTACCTCTTGTTCTTTTTCTTTTCTAAATTCTTCTACAACATCATCGTCCGCAAACGCTTCACTTATTACATTATACCTTTCTTCTTCATCTTCAACATCATCCAAAGCGTCATTACCTTCTAAAATATCAGCTGGGATATCTGTCTTTAATTGCTTAGGTTTTACATTTATGTACTTATTTGGATCTATTTCTACTTCAGACGTGTTTGATTTATTTACAGATAATACATTATCGTATTTAATATTTTTAGAATTCTGTAATTCAGTATCTAATTCTAAACTTCCGTTAGTGATACTTTCGATTAAAGATGAATCTATGATAGGTCTCCGATTTTTAGCTTGAATTTCAAGTCCATCAAAATGATCTTTTTCGTCCTCGATAATATTCTTAAACTTACTCTTTCTTTTAGCTGTGATATATTTTTGAGTAACCTGTTGCAATTTCAATTCAATCTGATCATTCATTTTGTCTTCCATAACATCAAACATTTTATTTATTTTTTCAGTGTTCGAGTGACCAGATGTTAAAGAATTAGATACATTCGGTGCATGATTATTTTCTAAGAATTCCACATTCCAAGCGGAAGTAGCTGTAATATTATTTGATGCGTGTAAATTAGCTTTTTTATCCATTTTCTTATTGTTGTTAGATAATTTCCTCTTTATAGTGATATTAGATGAACTATGTTTTATAGTTTCAGCATTAAAAGCCAATATTTTTTCATTCTTCTTATGGTTTTGTTTTTTAAATGACTCCACATTACAAGTACTATTTTGATCTGTAATTTAATAATGAAGTTTATTTACCTTAAAATGTAAATATCTTTTTCACTAAACAAGGTGCCCCACTTAACTTGAACATGTTAAATATCTCTGTAGTTGATAATGTAAAAAATTATTTAAAAGTAAACATTAACAATGTTATACAAAACCCAAAGAACCATACATTTCGAAAATTGTTCCGGGCTCAAATTAAGCAGAACACTATTTATATATTTTTAATTCTTTAAACATGCCTTGAAAAGTAGAAGTCTTTAAATGGTCTAATGGAGTTATTTGATTATTTGATTTCTGTTTTGGTATTTCTTGAACGTGTTGAATTTTTGGAGATTCTGTTTTAGACACAGTGTTGTAATGTAATGTAATGTTGGAAATATTAGAATCTTTTAAATTTTTTGAAGAAATTTCTGTTTGTTTATTTTCAATTTCAATTTTGTTTTTATTAATGGTATCTGACTGTTGATTTTTGAATTGGCTCTTTTGATCATCCCAATATTTACGATAACTGCTAATAAATTGATCGATTTCTGATTCACTTTTAGTGTTATTAATCCATGGATTTTCTTTGTCATTGGATGATCGCAAATATGCAGTGTAATTTATACTCTCGTCCTCTTCTTCATCATCTTCTTCTCTATCAGTCGATTTTTTTAACTTTTGTGTTAATTCTCGGCTAATTGATAATTGTTGTGCAAGTTCTTGTCTGGTCTAGTAGTAAAAAAATGGAAGTATTATCAAATAATATTTCAAAATGTTTTTTATATGTACTTACTTCTTTATCATACTTTGCCATAATTAGCTTTGATTTAGCCCATTTCCCTGTATTTTTATGTCTTAGTGACATTCGTTCTTCTGCTCTAGTTTTATCTAACTGCTCAAGCTTTTCCAATGCAGCTTCTGGATTAGTTTTTTGTAACTGCTCAAATTCTTTTAATTGTAGTTTTATTTTCTCTTTCTTTTGAACACGGTGAAATTTTTTACTTTTAATTTTGTTTTGACGACGAGCCCTTGCTTCTTTATAAGACTAAAAACGGATAATATTAAATTTTAGAATAGAACTATTTTGACAATAATTTAAATTACTGTAATATAAATATCCAAACCTGTTGTGCCCTAATTCTGGCTGCTTCTTTTCTTCTCATAATAACTTCGTTTAATGTCAATTTTAATGTATCCTCTTTCTGTTCAATATTTTCCTTTTGTGGTTCCAATAAAGCAAGCTCTTTTTCTAAGTCTGACTGTATCCTAAATCTTTTAACAAATTCTTTAGATGGTTCTAATTTCATTGATGGTTGGTTTAAAGGAAAGTGAAGGGTTTCTGCTGTTCTGTTTTTTGTTATTATAGCATTCCATTTCTTTAATTCTTTCTTTGCATTTTCAAAACCAACTATGCGTTTTATCTAAAGATAAATTAAAAACATTTGTATAATTTTGTCTCTTTATAGCAACATTTTAAAATACTGAATATAATAATATTTTATTATACAGTCAATGCTTATTATACTGCTTCTTTTACAGCCCTATAGCCAGCAATATAGCAATAATTTATTGCAGTTGGATAAGGTACAATAAGACAAAATATTCTTACTCTTTCTGCAGCAGGTTTTTCCAAGGGTTTCTGCAGAACACGGATCTTTCTTTTCGCAGATTCTAGGCTTTTAGTAACATCAAGATGATGACCCTTTTTACCTAACACCTTAGCTAAATCATGTACTCGAACAGTATCTAAATCAGATACTCCACTTTTTACCAAATGAAATTCTGATACTTCTAATGTAGGTTCACTTCTTTCTGCCTTTTTAACCCTAACAAAGATTTAAAAGACATAATTATTTTATTTTTATTATGGGTTACTATAGGTTAAGTATCAGTTATTGTTATTTACCTTTGTCCTTTATCAAGCTGCGATACCGCATCAAGTAATTTAGAATGAAATTTTGATACATCTTGCTCTGTATCGTCTAAAAATTCTAAATCACTCATTTTTCTATTTTTCTGTATCAAAATTCAAAAACACATGCTTCCGTCCCGGAAGCAGAATAAACCTATAGTCATGAAAGAATTAACACGTTGAATCCGAAGGCGCTCCCTACTCACAAAATAAGAAAAATGTGGAAATTTTTCAATATATAATTAATTCCCTAGTATTTATTTATGAATGTAGGAATATTACAATTAATATTGTTGGTATATATATTTTTGAACATTATAACCTTTAAACCGCTTTGTGAGTTGACATTAAAGAGCAACTTTTTAATTAAGGTTATATTTTGATTATTATTTATTAAAAGATATTATGAAATGTGAACTTTTTCTTATCATATATATAAAATGAATTTACTTATAATATCAACTGTAAGTTGTGTGTTAGAATATGTTATTCCAGCTTTAATTAAATACGTAAGTATTAAAATATAGGTGATTTTATATTCTTAATCATATTCTTTTATTAATTGTTAGTTTTATTGCAGATTACGTCCCGTTTTTATACAATGAATAAACAAGATATAGAATTACGAAATGAGTTAATTAACTTGAAACAGGAAATGACTGGGATATCTATTGTAGATGAATTTTCAAAGTATGCAAAACTTCAACGTAGATATAATAAATTAGAAAGTACCGTAAAAGAACAAGGTAAAATAATTGCATTATATATAAAATATTAATAAATAATTGTCAAATTCATATGTTCATTATAGCAAGTAATATTTTTCAGTAAATGAGCGACTGTCTTCCAGAAAAAAAGTACAAATGTATTTGACATATGGTTTCCGCTTATTAAATGTAAGTACCACTTTTTTATTTGTTTTATATGACTTTAGTATATGTAAAAAGTTATCATTTAATTTTACAGGGTTTATTCATGATAATTTTACTATATCAGCATAAAAATAAACCTGTAATAACTTTACCAAAAGGTACATTATGGCCAATACAAAGTTTATTAAGTTGGCCATCTTATCAAGAAGATTCAATTTCTTTGTTTATGTGGCTAATAATTGCTAAATTAGTTATATCTACATGTAAAAAAATTGATGTAACATAATATTAAAATTTCAGGAAATTAAATTGTTTATACACAATAGAATAAAGATTTTTCAATATATGCATGTATGTACATGAATTTACCAAAATATTTAATCAAATATAAATCAGTGTTTTAAACAAGGATAATAAGTTTTACAAATGTAATAGCAAAAAAGTGACTGTATTTCGTAAAAGCTTGAGTAAAGTACATAATATATAATAATGAAATATATTTGCATAATTACTGATAAGTAATAATTCTAAATTTTAACCTAGATTTTAACAAAATTTCTGTATGTATGACAATTAATACATTTATATTTCATATAACGTAGCAAACAATATATTATTTATCTATTTTTTAGAGTATTTATGAAACATCTATTTCATAGAACCCATAAAAGAATTTATAGTTTCTTCCGTTAATTGTTTTAGGGAAATATTTATTATTTCATCAATATCCTTACTGTTTTAATTTAGCTTTCATGTTTCATTAATTTTTATTCTTTTTAGTGACATTATGCTTTAACATTGTGACACATATCTAAATGTTATATATATAAATTGGTATCATGGGAAATTTCAATAATGCAAAAATTTAATTTTCTTTATAACTTAAATGTTGAATTACTAAATAAGGAATAAACACGTTGTCCACAAAATATTTTTTAATAACAAATTGAATCATCTCACGATTTTAATAGTTTTAAGCACCAATAGTAACTAATAAATGTTCGAATTGTTATATTATTACAGCACAATTTTGTGCTTATTTTATCACATTCAGATAAACATTGATTGAAAATATTTTATACATGACATATGTTATAAGACAGTTAATGAAATTGTAAATAAAAAAAAAAAACATATTAACTTAATTTTTAAACAAAACATTTTCAAAAACCAGTAAAATCAAACAAGCAATATGCATATCACATAGTGGTATGTTCAACAAGTCAAGTTAAACAAATACGATGCTTGTAACATTGATAATATAAACAGAAAGGTATTTGAAACATTTCAAAGAGAATATTACAGATATCAATTATCTTCTCAAACGTTTTAACATATCCATAAGTAAATGCAATAATGTGTCATGTAAATGTTATCTTCAATGTAGTATTAATTTCAAACATAGTTTGTGTAAGTTAATATGTAAAATACTGAAGTTATGTGATTGTATGTAAAAAAAAAAAATTAAATCAACAGCATTTAACAATGTTGTAATATAACGAACATTCTATGAAAAATTTATAATAATTTAGGATAGCTTAATGTTTTTATTTCATTTTCCGTTGACAGTTCTTTTTTAACCACAGTTGCGTATTTATCTTCAAGGCATATTAATTTTTTAATTAATTCTCGCTCTCCTAATTTCGTTATAAACATTATTTATACAAAATTATTATGTTTTCGTATTATGCTATATAGTTCTGTTTCAAGAATTAACATTAAAACAAAAAGAAAATATTTAAATTTAAATAAGTTACATAGTAACCATTATAAAAATATGTTTTCTTACCACCTAAGTACTTAAATTAACGATAAACTTTTTTCGTACTATATTTAAACATCGAAAAAAAAAATGCATTAAGGTTGTCATAACAACAATGAAGTATAAAGGAAATTAGAAGAGCGAGATTATAATAATATCTCTCCCTTCCTTAACTTTTATTTTGTTAGATTATTTTAAAGCAGATCAAATATTTATAAGTGATTATTTACTTTTTTTCGTAAATACTGCTTTGTATCATGTTACGAGAAATATTTAAGCGATTTGATATGAAGTACAGAGCAATTTATAGCATATTCATTTTTTTATGGATATTTTTATAATTAACATATATGCACTGTACTATGAATGTAAAACAATTAAAATGTTAAAAACTGAAATTCATTCTAAAATAACTTTTGATGATGTTATACAATCACATAGTACAAATGCATCAACAAAAGTGTTATTTTATACGAATACATGATGAAATATTTATGATAAGAGAAATTCAACTGACTTATGTTTTAGTAATATCCATTGGTGAGCCGCCAGTTGCATTTGTAGTTGCGTTTGCAGCGATTGGTGGACCAGTTGGACTTACAATTGTTGGTGGAATTGCAGGTTTAACAAATCTATCTGATGTGCGTCTATTAGACATTACCACATGGGCCTGTTTGTCAATAATGAAATATTAAAAGTTAATATGAACTTACAATATTTTACGTTTTGAATTTGTTATTTATATTATTAATAATACTACTGACATTTTATTTGATGGATTATTTGACTATAATTAAATATAACTCACAGTGGAAGGAGGCGATGAACTTGCAAATGGAACTGTAGTATGCTGACCACAAGCATAACATCGATTTGTATTAAATCCTTCTCTGGTCGCTGAACCTATTAAAATAACATAAAAGTATTTAAATTTTTGTATAAAATAATTACAATAATATTTGGAGAATAGTAAATTGTTATAGTTACCTGGACTTAATGGTCTAGAGGAACTAGGTGAAGGATTATACGGTACAGGGCTAGAAACAGTACGATTTCTTATGTTTACACCAGACATCACGATTTCATTATAGTGCCGTTCTTCTTCCATTTCCAAACTAATAAACAGGTAAAGTTTCAGATTAAAATAAAACACTTTTACAATTTTTATAATGCAATTATTTACCTAGATTCTGATTCTGAAAGATGTCTACATAAAGCTTCGCGACGTTCTACTTCCAACTGCAATTTTCTTTGAAGTCTCAAGTTTTCTTCACGAATTTGTTTCTCTTCGTTCACATATCGTTGCATTTTCTCTGTATCTAATTTGAAAAATAACATACATTAGACAATATATAAACCATATTTGTTATTAGTTCAATTGAATTCATATTTCTGTATGATAAAATTTCTTACGTTCTTGTTGCGAGATGAGCAATGTATGTCTTAGTCGGGCTACTTCGCTTCTTAAAGTTTGAATATGTGTACTTAGACTAGTAGCAGTATCACCATTATTAATTTCTCTCGGTGAAGCGGGATCCGATACAGGTTGATCTAATTTTATTTGAAGCATTCGTTTCTCTGCCTCTAATTTATCCATTCTTTTCCACAATTTGTTTACTAATGCTTCTTGCTCTTGCTCAAGTGTATTTTCAAGTTCAACTTTCTCTCTGCGTAATTGCTCTAAATTGCTTTGTTTAGCAAGTGTTTCAGCTTCAAGCTTTTCTATTTTTCTCATTAGTTTATTTACAAGACATTCTTGCTCTTGTTCTAAGGTTTGTTCCAAACGACATTTCTCTTGACGCAATTGATTTAACTTTCTTGACAGATCATTTGTTAAGCATTCTTCTTCTTGTTCATAATGATGTGCTAATGTTTCCTTTTCTTTCTTAAGTGCCTGAATTTTCTTTAATAATGTATTACTTATAAATTCTTCTTCCTGTTCAGCTTTAGCTTGCTATAATATAATCCAATAAACAAAACAATAATATTACTACAATATATATATGAACAAATTAGTGTTAAATGTAATTTTTTAAATTATTTTTAAATTACAAAGTACATTTATAATACAATATGGAAATTAACATAATAGGAAATGTGCATGTATATGTATATTAATATTACAGAAATTTTTTATTACAAGTTAACAGAATAACATTTATATTCAAATCTACAGATTAATAAACTTTTCAATACAATTATTTCATCATTTCAAATTAATGAAAAATAAATCTAATTTGTATATTGAACAATATTATGCAAAATAACATTCATTACATAAATTGAAACTGTATGTCATTGATTCGTACTTCATGTGTCAATACAGAAACCATAACTGAATGAAAAATTAAAATCTAATTGTAATAAATCTGAGAAACAATAAAATCAAAAAAATAAATCTTTCTTCCAAAACATTCTGTTTCATATTAAATAAATGACTATAATTTCGAATGAAATTATTAACTACTTATATATAACAACAGAAAATATTGAATATGAAATAGTATATGTAATCAATAACTGTGTCGATATATTACGAATTGAAATACTAAAAATACAAAAGCAACTTACTATGATGACAGAGGCTTGACGAAGACCACGATTCTCCTCCTGCAACGCCTTTACTCTTAATTTATACGTTTCAAGCTCAACTTTAAGAACTCGATTATGCTGTTGCAATGATTCAATTCTTTTTTGAAGTTGTTCTCTAGTTACAGGAGACGGTGGCATCATTATCGGTCCTCCGTCAATTGAGCTTGAGTCGCTTTCAGATGCGCTATCACGGTCAGCCATTTTTCTTAGACAAAAATTTCTTAAAAAAGAACTTACTATTCTTTCCTTTTCATTGCACGCTCAAGTGAACACGTACAATACGTTTTCTTTAACACGTAAATATGCAGTTTTTCGTTAGAACTTCATTACTTTATGAGAAAAAAGCGTTATATTACTGCATACTACCGCACAACATGTGCTCTACCATAGAACGAATCAGCTGTTTGATTCTCCATGAATTACTTGAAAAGAAGATGTCAAATTGTACTTTGAAACTGTAATTCCCTAGAGTTTAGATGACTTTTTATGAAAAATATGTTTTAAATAATGATTAAAGCAAATTACAAATTAAATTCATTACGATATCTTCATTATTTCAAACATTAATCAAGTGTTTCTAAAGAAATTTATAAAAATTGCAAACAGGGCGGAACACATATTACTCTGCAACTTCAAGCTCCATAAACAAAGAAATAAGAAAGTTGTTTTGTGATGGACGGTTTGTAAGAAATTTGTTTATTTATTATTGAGGTTATAATTTTTTTAAATAAACATGGATGCAGATTTTGAAGAATTATCAAATGATACAAATCTCATTGCAAGAGTTACACAATTTCATGATGCAGCGATGAGAATCGAAGATACAATTAAAATGGCTACAGATCCAGAAATATATGAAAAACTCTCTGATGAAGATAAAATTCAGTATGATCTATTGATGTCTTATTGTTTAAATAGTACGTTTTGGATGTACTTGCGTGCAGAAGGTAGAATGTATTTTTTGTTTTTATATTGATAATTTATCTATTTTTTATTTATATTTTATATTCGTTTAATTAGGAGTGGACCCAGCAAAACATCAAATAAGATCTGAAAATGAACGATTGAAAAAGTCTATGGCACGTGCAAAACAGATCAGTGATAGAAATAGTCTTATGCCTAGAGTGAATAAAGATGTTGCAAAAAGATTTGTAAGAAATTCATTATGGGAAATAAATAAGAAAAAATGACATGAATGCATTTGAACTTGGATCATAAATTAAAGTGGTTTAAATTGTTTAATGCAAAATACTTAAAATATCATATATGTTCTATTATGTACATATTTTTGTATTTAAAGAAAGAAACAATTTCATGTATTGTATAATGTACTAGGCTCTACACAAACTCTATATTATACACTGGACATGTCATAAGTATATATAAGACACTTTTTACATTTGTTTACCATTGTAACCTTGATAAACTTTGCGATCTCGTACAAGTCAAAAATACTTCGAAATGAGAATGATTGTAACAGTAAAGTACATGAAAAATATATTTTTGCTTTGATACAAAATTTTTCATACACTTTTTTCTTTTTTATTAAACAAAGAAGATACAATAATATAAGAAAAGTTGAGTCATATTTGTTTTCATAAAACAGTGAACATAGTTTAAATATATTATCATTTCAAGTAAAGGATAAAAATTCTGAAAGAATTTTACATTTCACAACAATGGATCAGTAAGTAATTTATTAATCATGCGCATGGTTATATGTATGGTTATAATTTCATGTTTTAAGGATAAATAAATGCTTGGAAGAATTAAGAATACAATCTTCAGGACAGCATAATGAAAAACAAGAGAACTATGTGGCTGGAAAAATTAATAATGTTATTAAAACATTAGACATAGTAATTGTAAAACCATATTCTTCTAAATATCTTTTATATTTTGGAAGTCCTTTGTTTTTGAGCTGTTTAAATTATTCAGATTGTAAATCAGACTATGCATTGTTAGGCTACATAGATGATATTTTTGGATCTATTGCAGAACCTATGTATTCTGTAAGTGTAAAATGTGATCTAACAAAGATTTTGGATGTTGAGGCTTCAGTATATTATTTTCCTAATAATTCAAGTACAACACATATGTATGTGGAGTATATGCTAGATGAAACTATAAATAAAGAAAAATATAATATTAGAATGTTATCATCAATTTGATGTAGAAGACACTTTCTTTTACATTTTTTGTACCATTACTTATATACATTCTATTGAAATTTTTCAGTTATAGAACTTGTTTTGTATAGAGATTGTAGAAGATTAAAACTAAATTGCCATCAAATGGTTTATTTTTTTTAATGATTTGTGATCATTTCGTCATGATAATAAACATAGTACGAAATAATAATTGCTTTTATTTTTTAATATAATTCACCTATCAGACTATTTAACTCTTCAACCTATAATTTAGATCAATTTTCAATTTATATACCCATATATACATACATGATATAATTATAGATTGTGTAATTATATAAAGATGTGTTCTATAGAATACATATTTCTAAAATATAACATATTTTAAAAATCATCTGGCACGTATTATACAGTTATTAACTATATAACATGTCATCTGTTAAAGCGCTAGTGTCTACAATTGGTTCACAGTACCGTTAAAGCGTGCTTCGCAGTGCTTTGCAGCCGCTACTGCTTGGGAAGTTCCCGTCGTTCTTTATAACGTATTGTTTATTATAATTTTAAACATTAATGACAACTTTTAGAAAGTTCATACACGCCATAATAAAATTTGAATCTGTATTTTTATGTTTAGTAAGTTCTTTTCCATTTAAATACGTAACACATTAAATTTTCATTCTGTTTGACTAACTGCCACGTATATACATAAATGTACATATAAATATACAAAAGCAAAAATTATGTCAAACGAAACTTCTGAAATCCCAAATAAACGAATAATGACGGTATGTATCGACTAAACAAGTTCTACATATATTTAAATATATTTTATGTCATAGTATATTGTTAATTTTTGTTTTAATAAATGTATTTTTTTTTATATAAGTAAATGCATTTATGTTTATGTGTAAAAGAATAAATAAAGATATTTAAATAGTTAGAAATTTTTAAAAATAATTTTTTTAAGTTTCTTGTTTAATATCTTATGTTATAAAGAATTCCTTTTTTTAGACTTGTTCTAACGTATCAGAGCAAGCACATCATGTATCAAGAGCAAAAAGAGGCCAAGCAATAGGAAGCGTAAGAGGCTTTCGAGGATGCACAGTTTGGTTAACAGGGCTTTCTGGTGCTGGAAAAACTTCTATAGCTTTCCAAGTTGAAGCTATTTTAGTTAATCATGGAATTGCTGCTTATGGCCTTGATGGAGATAACGTAAGGAGTGGTTTAAACTGCAACCTTGGTTTCAGCAAAGAAGATAGGAAAGAGAACATAAGGAGAGTTGCAGAAGTAGCTAAATTATTTGCTGATAGCGGTCAAATTTGTTTATGTAGTTTTGTATCACCGTTCGAAGAAGACAGGCAAATGGCAAGACAAATTCATAAAATGTCTGATCTTCCATTTTTCGAGATCTTCGTCGATACGCCCCTTAATGTATGCGAAGCTAGGGACACGAAAGGATTATATAAAAAGGCGCGTCAAGGAGCTATTAAAGGCTTTACTGGAATAGATCAAATGTATGAGAGACCAGTAAACCCTGATTTAGTGGTAACCACTGAAAACTGTACTCCAGAAGAATCAGCTGCAACAGTTATAGATCTTCTGGAGAAACAGTGTATTATACCAGTGCTTCAAAAACCAACAATACCGATACGGGAGTTATTCGTTCCAGAATCACGAATATCTTCTGGCAAAGCAGAAGCAACTACTCTTCAGAGCTTAGAAATTAGTGAAATAGATGTACAATGGCTACAGGTTTTAGCAGAAGGTTGGGCTGCTCCTCTCACTGGTTTCATGCGGGAAGATCAATATTTACAGGTATGAATTTTTCTAATGATGAAATATAAAATTATAATAAAAACATAAAATACTTAAACAATATTTTTAGACCCAACATTTAAAATGTCTCCTTGATGGAGATAAGGAAGTTAATCAATCTGTTCCCATAGTTCTTGCGATACACACGGAAGATAAGGAGCGTTTGGATGGGCTTTCGGCTTTCACGCTAAAGTACAAAAATAAAGCACTTGCAATATTACGTAGGCCGGAATTTTATTTCCATAGGAAAGAAGAAAGATGTGGATGGCAATTTGGTACTAATAATTTGGGCCATCCGTATGTAAAAATGATTCATGATTCTGGAGATTGGTTAGTAGGTGGTGATATTGAAGTTTTTAAAAGAATTAGATGGCATGATGGTCTGGATAAATATAGACTTACACCGAATGAAATCAGAACGAAATGTAAAAAAATGAAAGCTGATGCTGTATTTGCATTTCAACTTAGAAATCCTATACATAATGGTCATGCATTATTGATGCAAGTATGTTGATTTATTATTTACATATATATTTTATATAATAAATCTTTCCATTTTTTTCTACTTTTCTATAGGATACTAAAAAGCATTTATTAGAAGAAAGAGGATTTAAAAATCCTGTACTACTTTTACATCCTTTGGGTGGTTGGACAAAAGATGATGATGTACCGTTACATACTAGAATTCTTCAACATGAGGCAGTACTAAGTGAAGGTGTTCTAGATAGTAATTCTACTTTATTAGCAATTTTTCCAAGTCCAATGATGTATGCTGGACCAGTTGAGGTATGAGTTATACGTATATAACTACAGTACTTTTCTCCGATTTATAATTTTCTGTTTATTATTAGGTACAGTGGCATGCAAAAGCTAGAATGAATGCAGGTGCTAATTTTTACATTGTTGGAAGAGACCCAGCTGGTATACCACATCCTAACAAAACTGTAACCTTAGATGGAAATCTTTATGATCCTACTCATGGAGCTCGAGTTCTGTCAATAGCTCGAGGTTTGCAAGATCTGGAGATCATTCCATTTAAAGTTGCAGCGTATGATAAAAGGCATAAAAAAATGTCCTTTTTTGATACAGAACGGAAAGGAGATTTCGAATTTATATCAGGAACAAAAATGCGTAGTATGTATTTTACATATATATATCTAAAATGTAATAGAATTTCAAAGAATAATATTTATAATATTCTTTTACAGCTTTAGCAAAAGTAGGTGAAAATCCACCAAGTGGTTTTATGTCGCCTAAAGCATGGAGTGTTCTTGCACAATACTATCAAAATTTAGAAAAGTAAAAATTATAATTGGTTATAATAGAACAATATTGGTACTTTAATTGTTAAGGATAATAAGTACAATAACGTTTTCTTTTATCGAAACGTTCATTAAGATTTAGTTTTTGAATTATTAACAAAAAACGTCAACCAATTAGAGCGCGCATAAGGCGCATGCTCACGCGCAGGAGTATCGAGTGTCGGTTACGAACCGACGCGGTTTCCGAGTAGTTTGTTTCCGACCATGGTCGAGGCCGGTTGTCATTGCGAATATTCCCGCGGCTGATGCCGCTCTGATTAGTCAGTGTTTTTAATTAATAATTTAAATACTAAGCTTTAGCCAGCATTTTGGTAAAGGAAACAGTTGTTCAGAATCACCCCAACTACCACCCCCTGAAAGGATGTTCAACCATAGCCGGACACCCTGTACATTTGTATGTATATTTGTACATTTTTCTTGTATAGTACAAGGATTTTAATATTTACCTCTGCATCAAATAAGTTAATACTTATTTGCATTTATTTTTAACGTAACATATATATGTTTTTATTTTGTATAAAATACAAAATGTAATACACACTTTATTTGAATATACATAAAGTGTTTATATTTATTAAAAGAATTGTATATTGTCAACTTCAAATTATACATAATTGGAATATAAATTTATTATACGTATGCAGTAAAAATTTTTTAAATGCAACATCAAATAGAAAAATATTTGATATTCAAATTCTTTTATTGCTACAATAAAATACAGATAAGATTGATGGACAAAAAGATGAATAATGTAAGAAAATAAATATAGAAATTAAAATGTGCAATTTCGTTACAATTAGGAAGAAAACAAATTTGCTAATGTATAAACTTATAGTAATGTGTGTAGTTGGAAGATGAAAAGTATTCTTGTCATTATAATTCAATTAATCATGCAGTATTTCATAATAGATTTAGTAAATATTAAATTTTCTAATGTAGCACGTAGAAATAACAAATTTAATGGCAATTTTGCAACAATAAGAAAATGAAGATTTTTAGTAGCAAAAAATCTTCTAATTCATAATAATATAAAAATGAAATATCATTATAAAGTAATGCAAATGGTTTATTAACTAATTATACTTAATTACACCTAAGTGATGTTTAAACTAATGAGCGTTAATTTTGTAATGTATAAAATTTTTGTCTTAAACGTACAAAGTTATATTTGAAATATATATTATATGAACGTATATTACATATTGGACGATTTTCCTATGCAATCAAAAAAAGAAACCAAAAGTATTTGAGAAAATATTGGATCCTTTTTTTCACTTTGCTATATTTATAAAATGCATGAATAATGGGTAAAAATAGTTATCACCCATAGTTCATAAATTAGGGAATGAAAAACACTAATGAAAAAGCTTATGTAATTAGTAAATGTGACAAACTAAAGAAATTTCAATCGTATAGTTCACAAATAGGCATATGGTTATGAATAATGTCAATTTTATTAATATCGTGAAATTTATATTTGTATTATTAAGTAAAATACTTGTTTATCTTTTATAGATTTGTACAAAATACTTTATATCCATACTACAGATATTTTTATTCATTATTTATAATGAAACAAAAAATTTTGTATTGAAAGCATTACGAGGATAAAATCTGTTGTATCATTATTTTTTACAATCTTAGCGTGATTTTACTAAGTATCTTCATACAGTAAAATAATCTTACAAAACTGCAACCTTAATAGCAAAATGTTATTTTGACCTTTGGGTGTATAGTTAATATCCTAAAAAGTTTGAAATCTATATATGTTTCAAGGAAATATACATTTTTAGAATATGCTGTATTTGGGAATGTGATTTACTTCCTACAATTTATCCCAAATAAACAGTTTTTTAAGTGTATAATTAACCACAATAAAGTTGATTATTTTTTCTTTACAAAGAATATCGTATATATAGAATACGATACTAAATTCAATTATTATACATAATAGATGCTGTAGCTAAATTGACCTCTGTATTTGCATCAGACAGATCAGGTAAAGACAGCATAACTGGGATCACTTGGATTTTTCCTGAATCATCTTCTTGCTGCAAATGAACTACAGCACCTGATTGTAATATTTCATTTGTCATCATTTCATCTGTTATTATTTCTGCCGGTTCAATATTGTCCGCCGTTACTTCTTCAGTATAGACAGTGGTATCTTCCATGTTCATTATAACTTCCGCTGCATCCGAAGCTTCTCTAGACGTTTCTTCATATTCCTATTAAAAAGATGGGTGCATTATTAAAATTTTAATTAAAATATTAAATACTGAATATAAAATATAAAATTATGATTATAAATAATTAATACCTGTTCATATACTTGTTCATATTCTTCAGTTATTTCTTGTTCTTCAAACTTTACTATTTCCTGTTCTTCAAACTTAACTATCTGTTCTTCCTCGTACTGTTGATCTGTTTGCTCTTCGTATTCGCCCTCGACAATCTGATGTTCTGCATTAGTTAAACTTTCTTGTTCGTGTTCAGAACAGGAAGAATCTTCCTGGACTTTAGGTTTAATATTTCTCCCAGGTACTATTCTTTTGAATCCAGATCCTCCTAAACTTTCGTGTCTTCTCTCATGTTTGTTTTTGTCACCTAAATATTTAAAACGTTGCCTACACACACTACAAGAGTATGGTCGTTCATTAGTATGAGTCCTTTCATGACATACAAGAGCACTAACTTGTTTACATCTCCAAGGACAATATCTACATTGCAACGGTCTTTCATCACTGTGTCTATTCTGGTGATGTTTAATCAATTGTATTTTCGTTTTCAAGTTAAATCCACAAATTTCACACGTATATGGTCTCTCTTCAGAATGAGATATCATATGTGTCTTCAACCTGAGCTGATTCACAAATCTCTTGGGACAATGTGGACACGGTAATGTTCCTTCTAATCTGTTATGAGTCACCATCATATGGTGTCTTAATCTTACTTCAGAAGTGAATGTTAATTCACAATCTAAACACTTCATTGGATCTTTCTCCATATGAGTGTTTTTAATATGCGTTCTTAAAATCATTTCTGTTTTAAATGTTTTATTACAGTGATAACACGACACTCTTTTCTTTTCCGGTGCTCCATCCGTGTCTTCTTTTACAACACCAGGAAGAGACTCATTGTGTATATGAGACATGTGCCATTCCAATGATCTAGTCGAGATCATTGATCTGTTACATATGTGACATGTATACTGTCTACCATCCTTGTGAACTCGATTTCTATGTATAACAAGTGTCGAGTGGTTTGGAAACTTTTCACCACATACTTGACATGAACATTCTTTTAATCCTCTACTATCAGTTTTCTCGTGTACTCTCATATGCAATCTTAAGCCATCTCGCCTATTGAATCCAACACCACAAGTGTCACAACGGTACTGACGTTGATCTTCATGAATTCTTACATGTTGTTTCAAAGTTGAGCTATTCTTAAACATTTTGTCACAGTGTGGACATTGAATGGTATACGCTTTATGAGTATGCATATGCTTAGAAAGACTATAAAATGGAACTAATTTATGACAAACTGGGCATTCTCTTTTATTGCCAACCGGTTGATGTTTACGTATTCTATGATGTCTAAGACTCGCAGGATTTTTAAAGTCTGCTCCGCAATCCTCGCATAAATAGGCCCTTAATGTTGTATGTACTGACTTTAAATGAAAGCTCAGCTTCTGTTTGAATGCAAATTTTTTCGGACACTTTGGGCATTGATATATTTTCTCCCAGCTCATGTGTTGGGTTTTTACATGCTGATCTAGAGTTCCTTGATGTTTAAACTTTTCACCGCATACATCGCATAATTGTCCATACATATTATCGCAATGTTTCTGCTCATGCTGGCGTTTCTTTCCCTTTGAATCTAACATCACTTCACAGTATTTACATAATAACTTTTTTATGCAAACTACGCTGTGATTTCGTTTTGCCTTATTAGTTGGAAATTCTTCCATACAATCTTCGCAAAAATGCATAATTTTATAATCGTGCATCTTTAAATGCTCCTCGAGAATATCTTTAGAAGCAAATGTTTCTGGACAATAATCACATTCCAGATAATTTTCTTCTGGAATGTAATCTGCTGGTTGACTTTCGTCTATTAAATCAGGCAAATTGTTTTTAAGCACTGCATTATTTCTATCCTCATAAAGGGAAATAATGTCTTCGTCTTTTAATCTTGTAATTACGATTTTACGTTGCTTTAAATAATCTTGAAAATCCTGTAAATTTTTTTCTTTCTCCCCTAAAATTCTTGCCAATTTTTCAATATTTCCTTCTGTATAAGATTCGTCAAGTTCTTTCTGCAAAGATTCTTTTTTCTTCTTTGCTTCCTCCCATTTTAGTTTAAGCTTTGCTAAACGTGATAAATACTCCTCGGTATTTACATATGATTTTTCATTAACGGATTTTTCTTTTTCTGGTTCCGCCGCAGTATCCGTAATATCATTTTCAATTTTTGGAGTACAATCATCTTCATCTTTAATAAATTGTACGTTTACAGTTGATTCGTTTTCCGCATGCGGAGTAGGTTTCTGGCTATCTTGACTTTCGTTACGTTTGAAGTAACGAGTTTGAGGTTCTTCGGTCTTTATAGGGAGCGAAATACTAGCATGCCCACCTAATACCTTCTCCCGTTTTTTCTTATATTCTTCTATTTGTTCTTCTATGATCTGTTCTCTTATTTCAGACTTTTTTGTCCGTTCTGGAAACAAATCCTTTTCTTTTGTAACAAGTGTTTCGTACCGTTTAAAAATTTTATCCATCGGTTTAATTTCAAAAGGCTTTTTTCCCAAACATTTGTCATCTTTTTTCTCTAACGGTTTATCCATTTTTTTTACTTTCACTAATAATATTTCATTCGGTTTAGATCCCTTTACTGTAACATACATGATTCCATCTTCCTGGGTACTATTAATGTTCAAAGAATTATTTACATCTAACTTTTGTACTTTAAAATCTTTATGACCACCATTTTTATCAGAAACACCAGACTGATTTTCATCTGTTTCTTCAGACAAGTCTTTTCTAGTTTGTAATAAAAGTCTTCGTTTTAATATGTTCGGTTGTTTCGTGGATTCTTTTGTACTTTCAGCATTACATGCGGTCTCAGTTCTAATTATATTTTGTGGTTCACAAGAATGATTATTACCTTCTGTATCTTCTATTTTAATGTATGCTTTTAGAGATGAATCATACTTATATGTTGTTTGATTACAATCAGTACTTTCATTATCTGGAGCTGAGTTATAATCGCAAAGAAACATTGATGGAGGATATTGTCTTGGAATATTTTCTTTCTGAATATTTCGTCTTTTTACAGCTGGTGTTTGTACAACTACTTCATCATCAGATTCTGCTGCATCAGAACTATCAGGTTGAAAAGGAGGATCATCCGGATCAAACTCTTCTATAGATTCATTATCACTGTTTTCTTCAATTATCATTTCTTCAAAAACTTCAACTTCAGGCTTTTCTAACTCTTCAACATTCACTTTTCCTATTTTTATACAGTGTAAATTATCTTTCACTGGAATATCCTCAGGTACTTTTTGTACAAGTACCTCTTCATTATGTTCCTTACTTGTAGATGGATTGAGGAAATTATCTTCCACAATATTCTCTACATGTTTCTCAATACGTTCTACAGATTGCATCTTCTTTGCTTCTAGATTTCTTGTTGCTGTCTCAGTCAGAGTAAAATGAATGGACTTTAATTTAACTTCTGCTTTCTTAATTTGCATAAAAAATTTATAACTCATTTTCAAATCACAAATACAGTCCATACACATTTGAGTGGATAAACTGTCATATGAATTTATTTCTTCCAAGTGTTTAATCTGTTGACTTAATCTCATCTGAATACCTTTCTCACTAAAAATATCAACTAATGGAAACTTTAAACCAGCACAAGTCCTACAATATTTTTTCAATTCTTGTTTAGTTTGCTCCAATATAGATAATTTTTTTTGTGCAGATATTTTGTTGTGCAACGAAATTTTAGTTAACTCATTCAAACTATTAGCATCGTGAG
>NW_027478280.1:0-38932 GCF_051020975.1 Osmia lignaria lignaria | reverse complement strand
TCGCAGAACACCAATATCGGCACATATCCGTCAGGGAGTTGCGTTTTCAGCGAGAAATGGTCAAATCGGGCTGTAATTGTTCAACCGTCACTGATATCGTCAAAGTCTCGATGGAAATGTGCTATCTGGGTCCGATATAGTGTAGAACAACACAAACCGGTGCAAAATCGTGCATGGGAGTGCGTTTTCAGCGAGAAATGGGTCAAATCGGGCTGCGATTGTTGAACCGTCGCTGATATCGTCAAACTCTCGGCGGAAATGTGCTATTTGTGCCGATATAGTGCAGAACGACACAAACCGGAGCAGAATCGTGCAAGGGAGTGCGCTTTCAGCGAGAAATGGGTCAAATCGGGCTGTAATTGTTAAACCGTCACTTACATCGTCAAACTCTCGAAGGAAATGAGCTATTTGGGTCCGATATAGTGCAGAACAACACAAACCGACGCAAAATCGTGCAAGGAAGTGCGTTTACAGCGACAAATGGGTCAAATCGGGCTGTAATTGTTGAACCGTCGCTGAGATCGTCAAACTCCCGACGGAGATGTGCCATATTGTTCCGATATAGTGCAGAACGCCCCAAACCGGAGCAAAATCGTGCAAGGGAGTGCGTTTTCAGCGAGAAATGTGTCAAATCGGGTTGTAATTATTAAACGGCCACTGATATCGTCATTTCTCGACGGAAATGTGCTATTTGGGTACGATATAGTACAGAACGATACAAACCGGAGCAAAATCGTTCAAGGGAGTGCGTTTTCAGCGAGAAATTGGTCAAATCGGGCTGTAATTGTTAAACCCACACTGATATCGTCAAAGTCTCGACGGGAATGTGCTATTTGGGTCCGATATAGTGCAGAACAACACAAACCGACGCAAAATCGTGCAAGGAGGTGCGTTTACAGCGAGAAATGAGTCAAATCGGGCTGTAATTGTTGAACCGTCAATGATATCGCCTAACTCTCGACGGAAATGTGCTATTTGGGACCGATATAGTGCAGACCGATACAAACCGAAGCTAAATCGTGCAAGGAAGTGCGTTTACAGCGAGAAATGTGCCAAATCGGGCTGTAATTGTTGAACCGTCGCTGAGATCGTCAAACTCCCGACGGTGATATGCCATATTGTTCCGATATAGTGCAGAACGACCCAAACCGGAGCAAAATCGTGCAAGGGAGTGCGTTTTCAGCGAGAAATGGGTCAAATCGGGCTGTAATTATTAAACCGTCACTGATATCGTCAAAGTCTCGACGGAAATGTGCTATATGGGTCCGAAGTAGTGCAGAACGACCTAAACCGGAGCCAAATCGTGCAAGGGAGTGCGTTCTCAGCGAGAAATGTGTCAAATCGGGCTGTAATTGTTAAACCGACACTGATATCGTCAAAGTCCCGACGGAAATGAGCTACTTGGGTCCGATACAGTGCAGAACAACACAAACCAGAGCAAAATCGTGCAAGGGAGTGCGTTTTCAGCGAGAAATGGGCCAAATCGGGCTGTGATTGTTCAACCGTCACTGATATCGTCAAAGTCTCGCCGGAAATGTGCTATCTGGGTCCGATATAGTGTAGTACAACACAAACCGGTGCAAAATCGTGCAAGGAAGTGCGTTTACAGCGAGAAATGTGTCAAATCGGGCTGTGATTGTTGAACCGTCGCTGATATCGGCAAACTCTCGTCGGAAATGTGCTATTTGGGACCGATATAGTGCAGAACGACACAAACCGGAGCAAAATCGTGCATGGGAGTGCGTTTTCGGCGAGAAATGGGTTAAATCGGGCTGCGATTGTTGAACCGTCGCTGAGATCGTCAAACTCTCGACGGAAATGTGCTATATGGGTCCGATGTAGTGCAGAACGACCCAAACCGGAGGCAAATCGTGCAAGGGAGTGCGTTTTCAGCGAGAAATGGGTCAAATCGGGCTGTAATTGTTAAACCGACACTGATATCGTCAAGCTCTCGACGGAAATGTCCTATTTGGGTCCGATATAGTGCAGAACGAGACAAACCGAAGCTAAATCGTGCAAGGAAGTGCGTTTACATCGAGAAACGGGGCAAATCGGGCTGTGATTGTAGAACCGTCGCTGATATCGTCAAACTCTCGTCGGAAATGTGCTATTTGGGTCCGATATAGTGCAGGACAACACAAACCGGAGCAAAATCGTGCAAGGGAGTGCGTTTTCAGCGAGAAATGGGTCAAATCGGGCTGTAATTTTTAAACCGTCACTGATATCGTCAAACTCTCGACGGAAATGTCCTATTTGGGTCCGATATAGTGCAGAACGAGACAAACCGGAGCAAAATCGTGCAAGGGAGTGCGTTTTCAGCGAGAAATGGGTCACAATCGGGCTGTAATTGTTAAACCCGTCGCTGATATCGTCAATGTCTTGACGAAAATGTGCTATTTGGGTCCGATATAGTACAGAACAACACAAACCGGAGCAAAATCGTGCAAGCGAGTGCGTTTTCAGCGATAAATGCGTCAAACCGGGCTGTAATTGTTAAACCGTCGCTGATATCGTCAAAGTCTCGACGGAAATGTGCTATTTGGGTCCGATATAGAGCAGAACAACACAAACCGGAGCAAAATCGGGCAAGGGAATGCGTTTACAGCGAGAAATGGGACAAATCGGGCTGTGATTGTTGAACCGTCGCTGATATCGTCAAACTCTCGACGGAAATGTCCTATTTGGGTCCGATATAGTGCGGAACGAGACAAACCGAAGCAAAATCGTGCAAGGAAGTGCGTTTACAGCGAGAAATGTGTCAAATCGGGCTGTAATTGTTAAACCGTCACTGATATCGTCAAACTCTCGTCGGAAATGTGCTATTTGGGTCCGATATAGTGCAGAACGAGACAAACCGGAGCAGAATCGTGCAAGGAAGTGCGTTTTCATCGCGAAATGGGTCAAATCGGGCTGTAATTGTTGAACCGTCGCTGAGATCGTCAAACTCCCGACGGAGATGTGGCATATTGGTCCGATATAGTGCAGAACGACCCAAACCGGAGCAAAATCGTGCAAGGGAGTGCGTTTTCAGCGAGAAATGGGTCAAATCGGGCTGTAATTGTAAATCCGTCACTGATATCGTCAAACTCTCGACGGAAATATGCTATTTGGGAACGATACAGTGCAGACCGATACAAACCGAAGCTAAATCGTGCAAGGAAGTGCGTTTACAGCGAGAAATGGGTCAAATCGGGCTGTAATTGTTGAACCGTCGCTGAGATCGTCAAACTCCCGACGGAGATGTGCCATATTGTTCCGATATAGTGCAGAACGACCCGAACCGGAGCAAAATCGTGCAAGGGAGTGCGTTTTCAGCGAGAAATGTGTCAAATCGGGCTGTAATTATTAAACCGCCACTGATATCGTCATTTCTCGACGGAAATGTGCTATTTGGGTACGATATAGTACAGAACGATACAAACCGGAGCAAAATCGCGCAAGGGAGTGCGTTTTCAGCGAGAAATGGGTCAAATCGAGCTGTAATTGTTAAACCCACACTGATATCGTCAAAGTCTCGACGGAAATGTGCTATTTGGGTCCGATATAGTGCAGAACAACACAAACCGACGCAAAATCGTGCAAGGAGGTGCGTTTACAGCGAGAACTTGGTCAAATCGGGCTGTAATTGTCGAACCGTCGCTGAGATCGTCAAACTCCCGACCGAGATGTGCCGTATTGGTCCGATATAGTGCAGAACGACCCAAACCGGAGCAAAATCGTGCAAGGGAGTGCGTTTTCAGCGAGAAATGGGTCAAATCGGGCTGTAATTGTAAAACCGTCACTGATATCGTCAAACTCTCGACGGAAATATGCTATTTGGGTACGATACAGTGCCGACCGATACAAACCGAAGCTAAATCGTGCAAGGAAGTGCGTTTACAGCGAGAAATGGGTCAAATCGGGCTGCGATTGTGGAACCGTCGCTGATATCGTCAAACTCTCGTCGGAA
The DNA here is from genome assembly GCF_051020975.1 of Osmia lignaria lignaria. Classification (NCBI taxonomy): domain Eukaryota; kingdom Metazoa; phylum Arthropoda; class Insecta; order Hymenoptera; family Megachilidae; genus Osmia; species Osmia lignaria. Next base: position 34,983 of record NW_027478280.1, on the reverse strand, counting down.
ATGTGCTATTTGGGTCCGATATAGTGCAGAACGACACAAACCGGAGCAAAATCGTGCATGGGAGTGCGTTTTCAGCGAGAAATGGGTCAAATCGGGCTGCGATTGTTGAACCGTCGCTGATATCGTCAAACTCTCGTCGGAAATGTGCTATTTGTGCCGATATAGTGCAGAACGACACAAACCGGAGCAGAATCGTGCAAGGGAGTGCGCTTTCAGCGAGAAATGGGTCAAATCGGGCTGTAATTGTTAAACCGTCACTTACATCGTCAAACTCTCGAAGGAAATGAGCTATTTGGGTCCGATATAGTGTAGAACAACACAAACCGACGCAAAATCGTGCAAGGAAGTGCGTTTACAGCGAGAAATGGGGTCAAATCGGGCTGTAATTGTTGAACCGTCGCTGAGATCGTCAAACTCCCGACGGAGATGTGCCATATTGTTCCGATATAGTGCAGAACGACCCAAACCGGAGCAAAATCGTGCAAGGGAGTGCGTTTTCAGCGAGAAATGTGTCAAATCGGGCTGTAATTATTAAACCGCCACTGATATCGTCATTTCTCGACGGAAATGTGCTATTTGGGTACGATATAGTACAGAACGATACAAACCGGAGCAAAATCGTGCAAGGGAGTGCGTTTTCAGCGAGAAATGGATCAAATCGGGCTGTAATTGTTAAACCCACACTGATATCGTCAAAGTCTCGACGGAAATGTGCTATTTGGGTCCGATATAGTGCAGAACAACACAAAACCGACGCAAAATCGTGCAAGGAGGTGCGTTTACAGCCAGAAATGTGTCAAATCGGGCTGTAATTGTTGAACCGTCAATGATATCGCCTAACTCTCGACGGAAATGTGCTATTTGGGACCGATATAGTGCAGACCGATACAAACCGAAGCTAAATCGTGCAAGGAAGTGCGTTTACAGCGAGAAATGGGTCAAATCGGACTGTAATTGTTGAACCGTCGCTGAGATCGTCAAACTCCCGACGGAGATGTGCCATATTGTTCCGATATAGTGCAGAACGACCCAAACCGGAGCAAAATCGTGCAAGGGAGTGCGTTTTCAGCGAGAAATGGGTCAAATCGGGCTGTAATTATTAAACCGTCACTGATATCGTCAAAGTCTCGACGGAAATGTGCTATATGGGTCCGAAGTAGTGCAGAACGACCCAAACCGGAGCCAAATCGTGCAAGGGAGTGCGTTCTCAGCGAGAAATGTGTCAAATCGGGCTGTAATTGTTAAACCGACACTGATATCGTCAAAGTCACGACGGAAATGAGCTACTTGGGTCCGATACAGTGCAGAACAACACAAACCAAAGCAAAATCGTGCATGGGAGTGCGTTTTCAGTGAGAAATGGGCCAAATCGGGCTGTGATTGTTCAACCGTCACTGATATCGTCAAAGTCTCGCCGGAAATGTGCTATCTGGGTCCGATATAGTGTAGTACAACACAAACCGGTGCAAAATCGTGCATGGAAGTGCGTTTACAGCGAGAAATGTGTCAAATCGGGCTGTGATTTTTGAACCGTCGCTGATATCGGCAAACTCTCGTCGGAAATGTGCCATTTGGGTCCGATATAGTGCAGAACGACACAAACCGGAGCAAAATCGTGCATGGGAGTGCGTTTTCGGCGAGAAATGGGTTAAATCGGGCTGCGATTGTTGAACCGTCGCTGAGATCGTCAAACTCTCGACGGAAATGTGCTATATGGGTCCGATGTAGTGCAGAACGACCCAAACCGGAGACAAATCGTGCAAGGGAGTGCGTTTTCAGCGAGAAATGGGTCAAATCGGGCTGTAATTGTGAAACCGACACTGATATCGTCAAGCTCTCGACGGAAATGTCCTATTTGGGTCCGATATAGTGCAGAACGAGACAAACCGAAGCTAAATCGTGCAAGGAAGTGCGTTTACAGCGAGAAACGGGGCAAATCGGGCTGTGATTGTAGAACCGTCGCTGATATCGTCAAACTCTCGGCCGAAATGTGCTATTTGTGCCGATATAGTGCAGAACGACACAAACCGGAGCAGAATCGTGCAAGGGAGTGCGTTTTCAGCGAGAAATGCGTCAAATCGGGCTGTAATTGTTTAAACCGTCGCTGATATCGTCAAAGTCTCGACGGAAATGAGCTATTTGGGTCCGATATAGAGCAGGACAACACAAACCGGAGCAAAATCGTGCAAGGGAGTGCGTTTTCAGCGAGAAATGGGTTAAATCGGGCTGTAATTTTTAAACCGTCACTGATATCGTCAAACTCTCGACGGAAATGTCCTAATTGGGTCCGATATAGTGCAGAACGAGACAAACCGGAGCAAAATCGTGCAAGGGAGTGCGTTTTCAGCGAGAAATGGGTCAAATCGAGCTGTAATTGTTAAACCGTCGCTGATATCGTCAATATCTTGACGAAAATGTGCTATTTGGGTCCGATATAGTACAGAACAACACAAACCGGAGCAAAATCGTGCAAGCGAGTGCGTTTTCAGCGATAAATGCGTCAAATCGGGCTGTAATTGTTAAACCGTCGCTGATATCGTCAAAGTCTCGACGGAAATGAGCTATTTGGGTCCGATATAGAGCAGAACAACACAAACCGGAGCAAAATCGGGCAAGGGAGTGCGTTTACAGCGAGAAATGGGACAAATCGGGCTGTGATTGTTGAACCGTCGCTGATATCGTCAAACTCTCGTCGGAAATGTGCTATTTGGGTCCGATATAGTGCAGAACGACCCAAACCGGAGCAAAATCGTGCAAGGGAGTGCGCTTTCAGCGAAAAATGGGTCAAATCGGGCTGTAATTGTTGAACCGTCGCTGAGATCGTCAATGTCTTGACGAAAATGTGCTATTTCGGACCGATATAGTGCAGAACGAGACAAACCGAAGCAAAGTCGTGCAAGGAAGTGCGTTTTCAGCGAGAAATGGGTCAAATCCTTGCTGTAATTGTTGAACCGTCGCTGATATCGTCAAACTCTCGGCCGAAATGTGCTATTTGTGCCGATATAGTGCAGAACGACACAAACCGGAGCAGAATCGTGCAAGGGAGTGCGTTTTCAGCGAGAAATGGGTCAAATCGGGCTGTAATTTTTAAACCGTCACTGATATCGTCAAACTCTCGACGGAAATGTCCTATTTGGGTCCGATATAGTGCAGAACGACACACACCGGAGCAGAATCGTGCAAGGGAGTGCGCTTTCAGCGAGAAATGGGTCAAATCGGGCTGTAATTGTTAAACCGTCACTTACATCGTCAAACTCTCGAAGGAAATGAGCTATTTGGGTCCGATATAGTGTAGAACAACACAAACCGACGCAAAATCGTGCAAGGAAGTGCGTTTACAGCGAGAAATGGGTCAAATCGGGCTGTAATTGTTGAACCGTCGCTGAGATCGTCAAACTCCCGACGGAGATGTGCCATATTGTTCCGATATAGTGCAGAACGACCCAAACCGGAGCAAAATCGTGCAAGGGAGTGCGTTTTCAGCGAGAAATGTGTCAAATCGGGCTGTAATTATTAAACCGCCACTGATATCGTCATTTCTCGACGGAAATGTGCTATTTGGGTACGATATAGTACAGAACGATACAAACCGGAGCAAAATCGTGCAAGGGCGTGCGTTTTCAGCGAGAAATGGATCAAATCGGGCTGTAATTGTTAAACCCACACTGATATCGTCAAAGTCTCGACGGAAATGTGCTATTTGGGTCCGATATAGTGCAGAACAACACAAACCGACGCAAAATCGTGCAAGGATGTGCGTTTACAGCCAGAAATGTGCCAAATCGGGCTGTAATTGTTGAACCGTCAATGATATCGCCTAACTCTCGACGGAAATGTGCTATTTGGGACCGATATAGTGCAGACCGATACAAACCGAAGCTAAATCGTGCAAGGAAGTGCGTTTACAGCGAGAAATGGGTCAAATCGGACTGTAATTGTTGAACCGTCGCTGAGATCGTCAAACTCCCGACGGAGATGTGCCATATTGTTCCGATATAGTGCAGAACGACCCAAACCGGAGCAAAATCGTGCAAGGGAGTGCGTTTTCAGCGAGAAATGGGTCAAATCGGGCTGTAATTATTAAACCGTCACTGATATCGTCAAAGTCTCGACGGAAATGTGCTATATGGGTCCGAAGTAGTGCAGAACGACCCAAACCGGAGCCAAATCGTGCAAGGGAGTGCGTTCTCAGCGAGAAATGTGTCAAATCGGGCTGTAATTGTTAAACCGACACTGATATCGTCAAAGTCACGACGGAAATGAGCTACTTGGGTCCGATACAGTGCAGAACAACACAAACCAAAGCAAAATCGTGCATGGGAGTGCGTTTTCAGCGAGAAATGGGCCAAATCGGGCTGTGATTGTTCAACCGTCACTGATATCGTCAAAGTCTCGCCGGAAATGTGCTATCTGGGTCCGATATAGTGTAGTACAACACCAACCGGTGCAAAATCGTGCATGAAGTGCGTTTACAGCGAGAAATGTGTCAAATCGGGCTGTGATTTTTGAACCGTCGCTGATATCGGCAAACTCTCGTCGGAAATGTGCCATTTGGGTCCGATATAGTGCAGAACGACACAAACCGGAGCAAAATCGTGCATGGGAGTGCGTTTTCGGCGAGAAATGGGTTAAATCGGGCTGCGATTGTTGAACCGTCGCTGAGATCGTCAAACTCTCGACGGAAATGTGCTATATGGGTCCGATGTAGTGCAGAACGACCCAAACCGGAGGCAAATCGTGCAAGGGAGTGCGTTTTCAGCGAGAAATGGGTCAAATCGGGCTGTAATTGTGAAACCGACACTGATATCGTCAAGCTCTCGACGGAAATGTCCTATTTGGGTCCGATATAGTGCAGAACGAGACAAACCGAAGCTAAATCGTGCAAGGAAGTGCGTTTACAGCGAGAAACGGGGCAAATCGGGCTGTGATTGTAGAACCGTCGCTGATATCGTCAAACTCTCGTCGGAAATGTGCTATTTGGGTCCGATATAGTGCAGGACAACACAAACCGGAGCAAAATCGTGCAAGGGAGTGCGTTTTCAGCGAGAAATGGGTCAAATCGGGCTGTAATTTTTAAACCGTCACTGATATCGTCAAACTCTCGACGGAAATGTCCTAATTGGGTCCGATATAGTGCAGAACGAGACAAACCGGAGCAAAATCGTGCAAGCGAGTGCGTTTTCAGCGATAAATGCGTCAAATCGGGCTGTAATTGTTAAACCGTCGCTGATATCGTCAAAGTCTCGACGGAAATGAGCTATTTGGGTCCGATATAGAGCAGAACAACACAAACCGGAGCAAAATCGGGCAAGGGAGTGCGTTTACAGCGAGAAATGGGACAAATCGGGCTGTGATTGTTGAACCGTCGCTGATATCGTCAAACTCTCGTCGGAAATGTGCTATTTGGGTCCGATATAGTGCAGAACGACCCAAACCGGAGCAAAATCGTGCAAGGGAGTGCGCTTTCAGCGAAAAATGGGTCAAATCGGGCTGTAATTATTGAACCGTCGCTGAGATCGTCAATGTCTTGACGAAAATGTGCTATTTCGGACCGATATAGTGCAGAACGAGACAAACCGAAGCAAAGTCGTGCAAGGAAGTGCGTTTTCAGCGAGAAATGGGTCAAATCCTTGCTGTAATTGTTGAACCGTCGCTGATATCGTCAAACTCTCGGCCGAAATGTGCTATTTGTGCCGATATAGTGCAGAACGACACAAACCGGAGCAGAATCGTGCAAGGGAGTGCGTTTTCAGCGAGAAATGGGTCAAATCGGGCTGTAATTTTTAAACCGTCACTGATATCGTCAAACTCTCGACGGAAATGTCCTATTTGGGTCCGATATAGTGCAGAACGAGACAAACCGGAGCAAAATCGTGCAGGGGAGTACGTTTTCAGCGAGAAATGGGCCAAATCGGGCTGTAATTGTTCAACCGTCACTGATATCGTCAAAGTCTCGACGGGAATGTGCTATCTGGGTCCGATATAGTGCAGAACAACACAAACCGGTGCAAAATCGTGCAAGGAAGTGCGTTTACAGCGAGAAATGTGTCAAATCGGGCTGTGATTGTTGAACCGTCGCTGATATCGGCAAACTCTCGTCGGAAATGTGCTATTTGGGTCCGATATAGTGCAGAACGACACAAACCGGAGCAAAATCGTGCATGGGAGTGCGTTTTCGGCGAGAAATGGGTTAAATCGGGCTGCGATTGTTGAACCGTCGCTGAGATCGTCAAGCTCTCGACGGAAATGTGCTATATGGGTCCGATGTAGTGCAGAACGACCCAAACCGGAGGCAAATCGTGCAAGGGAGTGCGTTTTCAGCGAGAAATGGGTCAAATCGGGCTGTAATTGTTAAACCGACACTGATATCGTCAAGCTCTCGACGGAAATGTCCTATTTGGGTCCGATATAGTGCAGAACGAGACAAACCGAAGCTAAATCGTGCAAGGAAGTGCGTTTACAGCGAGAAACGGGGCAAATCGGGCTGTGATTGTAGAACCGTCGCTGATATCGTCAAACTCTCGTCGGAAATGTGCTATTTGGGTCCGATATAGTGCAGGACAACACAAACCGGAGCAAAATCGGGCAAGGGAGTGCGTTTTCAGCGAGAAATGGGTCAAATCGGGCTGTAATTTTTAAACCGTCACTGATATCGTCAAACTCTCGACGGAAATGTCCTAATTGGGTCCGATATAGTGCAGAACGAGACAAACCGGAGCAAAATCGTGCAAGGGAGTGCGTTTTCAGCGAGAAATGCGTCAAATCGGGCTGTAATTGTTAAACCGTCGCTGATATCGTCAATATCTTGACGAAAATGTGCTATTTGGGTCCGATATAGTGCAGAACGAGACAAACCGGAGCAAAATCGTGCAGGGGAGTACGTTTTCAGCGTGAAATGGGCCAAATCGGGCTGTAATTGTCCAACCGTCACTGATATCGTCAAAGTCTCGACGGGAATGTGCTATCTGGGTCCGATATAGTGCAGAACAACACAAACCGGTGCAAAATCGTGCAAGGAAGTGCGTTTACAGCGAGAAATGTGTCAAATCGGGCTGTGATTGTTGAACCGTCGCTGATATCGGCAAACTCTCGTCGGAAATGTGCTATTTGGGTCCGATATAGTGCAGAACGACACAAACCGGAGCAAAATCGTGCATGGGAGTGCGTTTTCGGCGAGAAATGGGTTAAATCGGGCTGCGATTGTTGAACCGTCGCTGAGATCGTCAAGCTCTCGACGGAAATGTGCTATATGGGTCCGATGTAGTGCAGAACGACCCAAACCGGAGGCAAATCGTGCAAGGGAGTGCGTTTTCAGCGAGAAATGGGTCAAATCGGGCTGTAATTGTTAAACCGACACTGATATCGTCAAGCTCTCGACGGAAATGTCCTATTTGGGTCCGATATAGTGCAGAACGAGACAAACCGAAGCTAAATCGTGCAAGGGAGTGCGCTTTCAGCGAGAAATGGGTCAAATCGGGCTGTTAAACCGTCACTTACATCGTCAAACTCTCGAAGGAAATGAGCTATTTGGGTCCGATATAGTGCAGAACAACACAAACCGACGCAAAATCGTGCAAGGAAGTGCGTTTACAGCGAGAAATGGGTCAAATCGGGCTGTAATTGTTGAACCGTCGCTGAGATCGTCAAACTCCCGACGGAGATGTGCCATATTGTTCCGATATAGTGCAGAACGACCCAAACCGGAGCAAAATCGTGCAAGGGTGTGCGTTTTCAGCGAGAAATGTGTCAAATCGGGCTGTAATTATTAAACCGCCACTGATATCGTCATTTCTCGACGGAAATGTGCTATTTGGGTACGATATAGTACAGAACGATACAAACCGGAGCAAAATCGTGCAAGGGAGTGCGTTTTCAGCGAGAAATGGGTCAAATCGGGCTGTAATTGTTAAACCCACACTGATATCGTCAAAGTCTCGACGGAAATGTGCTATTTGGGTCCGATATAGTGCAGAACAACACAAACCGACGCAAAATCGTCCAAGGAGGTGCGTTTTCAGCGAGAAATGGGTCAAATCGGGCTGTAATTGTAAATCCGTCACTGATATCGTCAAACTCTCGACGGAAATATGCTATTTGGGAACGATACAGTGCAGACCGATACAAACCGAAGCTAAATCGTGCAAGGAAGTGCGTTTACAGCGAGAAATGGGTCAAATCGGGCTCTGATTGTTGAACCGTCGCTGACATCGTCAAACTCTCGTCGGAAATGTGCTATTTGGGTACGATATAGTGCAGAACGAGACAAACCGGAGCAAAATCGTGCAAGGGAGTGCGTTTTCAGCGAGAAACGGGTCAAATCGGGCTGTAATTGTTAAACCGTCGCTGATATCGTCAATGTCTTGACGAAAATGTGCTATTTGGGTCCGATATAGTACAGAACAACACAAACCGGACCAAAATCGTGCAAGCGAGTGCGTTTTCAGCGATAAATGCGTCAAATCGGGCTGTAATTGTTAAACCGTCGCTGATATCGTCAAAATCTCGACGGAAATGTGCTATTTGGGTCCGATATAGAGCAGAACAACACAAACCGGAACAAAATCGGGCAAGGGAGTGCGTTTACAGCGAGAAATGGGACAAATCGGGCTGTGATTGTTGAACCGTCGCTGATATCGTCAAACTCTCGTCGGAAATGTGCTATTTGGGTCCGATATAGTGCAGAACGACCCAAACCGGAGCAAAATCGTGCAAGGGAGTGCGCTTTCAGCGAAAAATGGGTCAAATCGGGCTGTAATTGTTGAACCGTCGCTGAGATCGTCAATGTCTTGACGAAAATGTGCTATTTCGGACCGATATAGTGCAGAACGAGACAAACCGAAGCAAAGTCGTGCAAGGAAGTGCGTTTTCAGCGAGAAATGGGTCAAATCCTTGCTGTAATTGTTGAACCGTCGCTGATATCGTCAAACTCTCGGCGGAAATGTGCTATTTGTGCCGATATAGTGCAGAACGACACAAACCGGAGCAGAATCGTGCAAGGGAGTGCGCTTTCAGCGAGAAATGGGTCAAATCGGGCTGTAATTGTTAAACCGTCACTTACATCGTCAAACTCTCGAAGGAAATGAGCTATTTGGGTCCGATATAGTGCAGAACAACACAAACCGACGCAAAATCATGCAAGGAAGTGCGTTTACAGCGAGAAATGGGTCAAATCGGGCTGTAATTGTTGAACCGTCGCTGAGATCGTCAAACTCCCGACGGAGATGTGCCATATTGTTCCGATATAGTGCAGAACGACCCAAACCGGAGCAAAATCGTGCAAGGGAGTGCGTTTTCAGCGAGAAATGTGTCAAATCGGGCTGTAATTATTAAACCGCCACTGATATCGTCATTTCTCGACGGAAATGTGCTATTTGGGTACGATATAGTACAGAACGATACAAACCGGAGCAAAATCGTGCAAGGGAGTGCGTTTTCAGCGAGAAATGGGTCAAATCGGGCTGTAATTGTTAAACCCACACTGATATCGTCAAAGTCTCGACGGAAATGTGCTATTTGGGTCCGATATAGTGCAGAACAACACAAACCGACGCAAAATCGTGCAAGGAGGTGCGTTTTCAGCGAGAAATGGGTCAAATCGGGCTGTAATTGTAAATCCGTCACTGATATCGTCAAACTCTCGACGAAAATATGCTATTTGGGAACGATACAGTGCAGACCGATACAAACCGAAGCTAAATCGTGCAAGGAAGTGCGTTTACAGCGAGAAATGGGTCAAATGGGGCTCTGATTGTTGAACCGTCGCTGACATCGTCAAACTCTCGTCGGAAATGTGCTATTTGTGTCCGATATAGTGCAGAACGACACAAACCGGAGCAAAATCGTGCATGGGAGTGCGTTTTCAGCGAGAAATGGGTCAAATCGGGCTGCGATTGTTGAACCGTTGCTGAGATCGTCAAACTCTCGACGGAAATGTGCTATTTGGGTCCGATATAGTGCAGGACAACACAAACCGGAGCAAAATCGTGCAAGGTAGTGCGTTTTCAGCGAGAAATGGGTCAAATCGGGCTGTAATTTTTAAACCGTCACTGATATCGTCAAACTCTCGACGGAAATGTCCTATTTGGGTCCGATATAGTGCAGAACGAGACAAACCGGAGCAAAATCGTGCAGGGGAGTGCGTTTTCAGCGAGAAATGGGCCAAATCGGGCTGTAATTGTCCAACCGTCCACTGATATCGTCAAAGTCTCGACGGGAATGTGCTATCTGGGTCCGATATAGTGCAGAACAACACAAACCGGTGCAAAATCGTGCAAGGAAGTGCGTTTACAGCGAGAAATGTGTCAAATCGGGCTGTGATTGTTGAACCGTCGCTGATATCGGCAAACTCTCGTCGGAAATGTGCTATTTGGGTCCGATATAGTGCAGAACGACACAAACCGGAGCAAAATCGTGCATGGGAGTGCGTTTTCGGCGAGAAATGGGTTAAATCAGGCTGCGATTGTTGAACCGTCGCTGACATCGTCAAACTCTCGTCGGAAATGTGCTATTTGGGTCCGATATAGTGCAGAACGAGCCAAACCGAAGCTAAATCGTGCAAGGAAGTGCGTTTACAGCGAGAAACGGGGCAAATCGGGCTGTGATTGTAGAACCGTCGCTGATATCGTCAAACTCTCGTCGGAAATGTGCTATTTGGGTCCGATATAGTGCAGGACAACACAAACCGGAGCAAAATCGTGCAAGGGAGTGCGTTTTCAGCGAGAAATGGGTCAAATCGGGGTGTAATTTTTAAACCGTCACTGATATCGTCAAACTCTCGACGGAAATGTCCTATTTGGGTCCGATATAGTGCAGAACGAGACAAACCGGAGCAAAATCGTGCAAGGGAGTGCGTTTTCAGCGAGAAACGGGTCAAATCGGGCTGTAATTGTTAAACCGTCGCTGATATCGTCAATGTCTTGACGAAAATGTGCTATTTGGGTCCGATATAGTACAGAACAACACAAACCGGAGCAAAATCGTGCAAGCGAGTGCGTTTTCAGCGATAAATGCGTCAAATCGGGCTGTAATTGTTAAACCGTCGCTGATATCGTCAAAATCTCGACGGAAATGTGCTATTTGGGTCCGATATAGAGCAGAACAACACAAACCGGAGCAAAATCGGGCAAGGGAGTGCGTTTACAGCGAGAAATGGGACAAGTCGGGCTGTGATTGTTGAACCGTCGCTGATATCGTCAAACTCTCGTCGGAAATGTGCTATTTGGGTCCGATATAGTGCAGAACGACCCAAACCGGAGCAAAATCGTGCAAGGGAGTGCGCTTTCAGCGAAAAATGGGTCAAATCGGGCTGTAATTGTTGAACCGTCGCTGAGATCGTCGATGTCTTGACGAAAATGTGCTATTTCGGACCGATATAGTGCAGAACGAGACAAACCGAAGCAAAGTCGTGCAAGGAAGTGCGTTTTCAGCGAGAAATGGGTCAAATCCTTGCTGTAATTGTTGAACCGTCGCTGATTTCGTCAAACTCTCGGCGGAAATGTGCTATTTGTGCCGATATAGTGCAGAACGACACAAACCGGAGCAGAATCGTGCAAGGGAGTGCGCTTTCAGCGAGAAATGGGTCAAATCGGGCTGTAATTGTTAAACCGTCACTTACATCGTCAAACTCTCGAAGGAAATGAGCTATTTGGGTCCGATATAGTGCAGAACAACACAAACCGACGCAAAATCGTGCAAGGAAGTGCGTTTACAGCGAGAAATGGGTCAAATCGGGCTGTAATTGTTGAACCGTCGCTGAGATCGTCAAACTCCCGACGGAGATGTGCCATATTGTTCCGATATAGTGCAGAACGACCCAAACCGGAGCAAAATCGTGCAAGGGAGTGCGTTTTCAGCGAGAAATGTGTCAAATCGGGCTGTAATTATTAAACCGCCACTGATATCGTCATTTCTCGACGGAAATGTGCTATTTGGGTACGATATAGTACAGAACGATACAAACCGGATCAAAATCGTGCAAGGGAGTGCGTTTTCAGCGAGAAATGGGTCAAATCGGGCTGTAATTGTTAAACCCACACTGATATCGTCAAAGTCTCGACGGAAATGTGCTATTTGGGTCCGATATAGTGCAGAACAACACAAACCGACGCAAAATCGTGCAAGGAGGTGCGTTTACAGCGAGAAATTGGTCAAATCGGGCTGTAATTGTTGAACCGTCGCTGAGATCGTCAAACTCCCGACGGAGATGTGCCATATTGTTCCGATATAGTGCAGAACGACCCAAACCGGAGCAAAATCGTGCAAGGGAGTGCGTTTTCAGCGAGAAATGGGTCAAATCGGGCTGTAATTATTAAACCGTCACTGATATCGTCAAAGTCTCGACGGAAATGTGCTATATGGGTCCGAAGTAGTGCAGAACGACCCAAACCGGAGCCAAATCGTGCAAGGGAGTGCGTTTTCAGCGAGAAATGGGTCAAATCGGGCTGTAATTGTTAATCCGTCGCTGATGTCGTCAAACTCTCGACGGAAATGTGCTATTTCAATACGATATAGTGCAGAACGACACAAACCGGAGCAAAATCGTGCAAGGGAGTGCGTATTCAGCGAGAAATGGGCCAAATCGCGCTGTAATTGTTAAACCGTCACTGATATCGTCAACCTCTCGACGGAAATGTGCTATTTGGATACGATATAGTGCAGAACGACACATACCGGAGCAAAATCGTGCAAGGGAGTGCGTTTTCCGCGAGAAATGTGTCAAATCGGGCTGTAAATGTTGAACCGTCATTGATATCGTCAGACTGTCGACGGAAATGTGCTATTTGGGTCCGATATAGGTCAGAACGACACAAACCGGAGCAAAATCGTGCAAGGGAGTGCGTTTTCAGCGAGAAGTGGGTCAAATCGGGCTGTAATTGTTAAACCGTCACTGATATCGTCAAGGTCTCGACGGAAATGTGCTACTTGGGTCCGATATAGGTCAGAACGACACAAACCGGAGCAAAATCGTGCAAGGGAGTGCGTTTTCAGCGAGAAATTGGTCAAATCGGGCTGTAATTGTTGAACCGTCGCTGATATCGTCAAAGTCTCGACGGAAATGTGCTATTTGTGTACGATATAGTGCAGAACGACACAAACCGGAGCAAAATCGTGCAAGGGAGTGCGTTTTCAGCGAGAAATGTGTCAAATCGGGCTGTAATTGTTAAACCGTCACTGATATCGTCACAATCTCGACGGAAATGTGCTATTTGTGTACGATATAGTGCAGAACGAGACAAACCGAAGCTAAATCGTGCAAGGAAGTGCATTACAGGGAGAAATGGGTCAAATCGGGCTGTGATTGTTGAACCGCCGCTGATATCGTGAAACTCTCGACGGAAATGTGCTATTTGGGTCCGATATAGTGCAGAACCACACAAACCGGAGCAAAATCGTCCAAGGAAGTGCGTTTACAGCGAGAAATGGGTCAAATCGGGCTGTAATTGTTAAACCGTCACTGATATCGTCAAACTCTCGACGGAGATGTGCTACCTGGGTCCGAAATAGTGCAAAACGACGCAAACCGGAGCAAAATCGTGCAAGGGAGTGCGTTTTCAGCGAGAAGTGGGTCAAATCGGGCTGTAATTGTTAAACCGTCACTGATATCGTCAAGGTCTCGACGGAAATGTGCTATTTGGATACGATATAGTGCAGAACGACACAAAGCGTAGTAAGATCGTGCAAGGGAGTGCGTTTTCAGCCTAGAAATGGTTCAAATCGGGCTGTAATTGTTAAACCGTCACTGATATCGTCAAACGCTCGACGGGAATGTACTATTTGGGTACGATATAGTGCAGAACGACACAAACCGGAGCAAAATCGTGCAAGGGAGTGCGTTTTCAGCGAGAAATGTGTCAAATCGTGCTGTGATTGTAGAACCGTCGCTGAGATCGTCAAACTCTCGATGGAAATGTGCTATATGGGTCCGATTTAATGCAGAACGACCCAAACCGGAGCCAAATCGTGCAAAGGAGTGCGTTTTCAGCGAGAAATGGTTCAAATCGGGCTGTAATTGTTAAACCGTCACTGATATTGTCAAACTCTGGACGGAAATGTGCTATTTGGGTCCGAAATAGTGCAAAACGACACAAACCGGAGCAAAATCGTACAAGGGAGTGCGTTTTCAGCGAGAAATGGGTCAAATCGGGCTGTAATTGTTAAACCGACACTGATATCGTCAAGCTCTCGACGGAAATGTCCTATTTGGGTCCGATATAGTGCAGAACGAGACAAACCGAAGCTAAATCGTGCAAGGGAGTGCGCTTTCAGCGAGAAATGGGTCAAATCGGGCTGTAATTGTTAAACCGTCACTTACATCGTCAAACTCTCGAAGGAAATGAGCTATTTGGGTCCGATATAGTGCAGAACAACACAAACCGACGCAAAATCGTGCAAGGAAGTGCGTTTACAGCGAGAAATGGGTCAAATCGGGCTGTAATTGTTGAACCGTCGCTGAGATCGTCAAACTCCCGACGGAGATGTGCCATATTGTTCCGATATAGTGCAGAACGACCCAAACCGGAGCAAAATCGTGCAAGGGAGTGCGTTTTCAGCGAGAAATGTGTCAAATCGGGCTGTAATTGTTAAACGGTCACTGATATCGTCAAACTCTCGACGGAAATGTGCTACTTGGGTCCGAAAGAGTGCAAAACGACAGAAACAGGAGCAAAATCGTACAGGGGAGTGCGTTTTCAGCGAGAAATGTGTCAAATCGGCCTGTAATTGTTAAACCGTCACTGATATCGTGAAACTCTCGACGGAAATGTGCTAAATAGGTCCGATATATTGCAGAGCGACACAAACGGGAGCAAAATCGTGCAACTGAGTGCGTTTTCAGCGAGAAATGGATCAAATCGGGCTGTAATTGTTAAACCGTCACTGATATCGTGAAACTCTCGACGGAAATGTGCTATATAGGTCCGATATATTGCCGAACGGCACAATCCGGAGCAAAATCGTGCAAGGGAGTGCGTTTTCAGCGAGAAATGGGTCAAATCGGGCTGTAATTGTCGAACCGTCGCTGATATCGTGAAACTCTCGACGGAAATGTGCTATTTCTCTCCCATATAGTGCAGAACGACACAAACCGGACCAAAATCGCACAAGGGAGTGCGCTTTCAGCGAGAAATCCGTCAAATCGGGCTGTAATTGTTAAACCGTCACTGATATCGTCACACTCTCTTGACGGAAATGTGCTATTTGGGTACGATATAGTGCAGAACGACACAAACCGGAGCAAAATCGTACAAGGGAGTGCGTTTTCAGCGAGAAATGCGTGAAATCGGGCTGTAATTCTTAAACCGTCACTGATATCGTCAAACTGTCGACGGAAATGTACTATTTGGGTACGATATAGTGCAGAACGACACAAACCGGAGCAAAATCGTGCAAGGGAGAGCGTTTTCATCGAGAAATGGGTCAAATCGGGCTGTAATTGTTAAACCGTCACTGATATCGTCATTTCTCGACGGAAATTTGCTATTTGGGTACGACATAGTGCAGAACGACACAGACCGGAGCAAAATCGTGCAAGGGAGTGCGTTTTCAGCGAGAAATGGGTCAGATCGGGCTGTAATTTTTGAACCGTCGCTAATATCGTCAAAGTCTCGAAGGAAATGAGCTGTTTGGGTCCGAAATAGTGCAGAACGTTCCAAACCGGAGCAAAATCGTGCAAGGGAGTGCGTTTACAGCGAGAAATGGGTCAAATCGGGCTGTAATTGTTGAACCGTCGCTGATATCGTCAAACTCTCGAAGGAAATGAGCTATTTGGGTCCGAAATAGTGCAGAGGGACACAAACCGAAGCAATATCGTTCAAGGGAGTGCGTTTTCCGCGAGAAATGGGTCAAATCGGGCTGTGATTGTTGAACCGTCGATGAGATCGTCAAAGTCTCGACGGAAATGAGCTATTTGTGTCCGATACAGTGCAGAACAACACAAACCGGAGCAAAATCGTGCAAGTGAGTGCGTTTTCAGCGAGAAATGGGTCAAATCGGGCTGTAATTGTCGAACCGTCGCTGATATCGTCAAACTCTCGACGGAAATGTGCTATTTCTCTCCCATATAGTGCAGAACGACACAAACCGGACCAAAATCGCACAAGGGAGTGCGCTTTCAGCGAGAAATGGGTCAAATCGGGCTGTAATTGTTAAACCGTCACTGATATCGTGAAACTCTTGACGGAAATGTGCTATATAGGTCCGATATATTGCAGAACAACCCAAACCGGAGCAAAATCGTGCAAGGGAGTGCGTTTTCAGCGAGAAATGTGTCAAATCGGGCTGTAATTGTTAAACCGTCGCTGATATCGTCAAACTCTCGACGGAAATGTGCTATATGGGTCCGATATAGTGCAGAACGACCCAAACCGGAGCCAAATCCTGCAAAGGAGTGCGTTTTCAGCGAGAAATGGTTCAAATCGGGCTGTAATTGTTAAACCGTCACTGATATAGTCAAATTCTCGACGGAAATGAGCTGTTTGGGTCCGATGCAGTGCAGAACAACACAAACCGGAGCAAAATCGTGCAAGGGAGTGCATTTTCAGTGAGAAATGTGTCAAATCGGGCTGTAATTGTTGAACCGTCGCTGATATCGTCAAACTCTCGACGGAAATGTGCTATATAGGTCCGATATATTGCCGAACGGCACAAACCGGAGCAAAATCGTGCAAGGGAGTGCGTTTTCAGCGAGAAATGGGTCAAATCGGGCTGTAATTGTCGAACCGTCGCTGATATCGTCAAACTCTCGACGGAAATGTGCTATTTCTCTCCCATATAGTGCAGAACGACACAAACCGCACCAAAATCGCACAAGGGAGTGCGCTTTCAGCGAGAAATGGGTCAAATCGGGCTGTAATTGTTAAACCGTCACTGATATCGTCAATGTCTCGACGGAAATGTGCTATTTGGGTCCGATATAGTGCAGAACAACACAAACCGTAGTAAGATCGTGCAAGGGAGTGCGTTTTCAGCCTAGAAATGGTTCAAATCGGGCTGTAATTGTTAAACCGTCGCTGAAATCGTCAAACTCTCGACGGAAATGTGCTATTTGTGTGCGACATAGTGCAGAGCGACACAAACCGGACCAAAATCGTCCAAGGGAGTGCGTTTTCAGCAAGAAATGCGACAAATCGTGCTGTAATTGTTAAACCGTCACTGATATCGTGAAACTCTCGGCAGAAATGTGCTATTTGCGTACGATATAGTGCAGAACAACACAAACCGTAGTAAGATCGTGCAAGGGAGTGCGTTTTCAGCATAGAAATGGTTCAAATCGGGCTGTAATTGTTAAACCGTCACTGATATCGTCAAACGCTCGACAGGAATGTACTATCTGGGTACGATATAGTGCAGAACGACACAAACCGGAGCAAAATCGTGCAAGGGAGTGCGTTTTCGGCGAGAAATGTGTCAAATCGTGCTGTAATTGTTAAACCGTCACTGATATCGTCACACTCTCGACGGAAATGTGCTATTTGGGTACGATATAGTGCAGAACGACACAAACCGGAGCAAAATCGTACAAGGGAGTGCGTTTTCAGCGAGAAATGCGTGAAATCGGGCTGTAATTGTTAAACCGTCACTAATATCGTCAAACTGTCGACGGAAATGTGCTATTTGGGTACGATATAGTGCAGAAGGACACAAACTGGAGCAAAATCGTGCAAGGGAGTGCGTTCTCAGTGAGAAATGGGTCAAATCGGGCTGTAATTGTTAAACCGTCACTGATATCGTCAAACTCTCGAAGGAAATGAGCTATTTGGGTCCAAAATCGTGCAAAACGACCCAAACCGGAGCAAAATCGTTCAAGGAAGTGCGTTTACAGCGAGAAATGGGTCAAATCGGGCTGTAATTGTTGAACCGTCGCTGATATCGTCAAACTCTGGACGGAAATGTGCTATTTGGGTCCGAAATAGTGCAAAACGACAGAAACCGGAGCAAAATCGTACAACGTAGTGCGTTTTCAGCGAGAAATGCGTGAAATCGGGCTGTAATTCTTAAACCGTCACTAATATCGTCAAACTGTCGACGGAAATGTGCTATTTGGGTACGATATAGTGCAAAACGACAGAAACAGGAGCAAAATCGTACAAGGGAGTGCGTTTTCAGCGAGAAATGCGTCAAATCGGGCTGCAATTGTTGAACCGTCGCTGATATCGTCAAAGTCTCGACGGAGATGTGCTGTTTGGCTGCGATATAGTGCAGAACAACACAAGCCGGAGCAAAATCTTGCAAGGGAGAGCGTTTTTAGCCAGAAATGGGACAAATCGGGATGTAATTGTTGAACCGTCGCTGATATAGTCAAACTCTCGACGGAAATGTGGTATTTGGGTATGATATCGTGCAGAACGACGCAAACCGAAGCAAAATCGTGCAAGGGAGTGCGTTTTTAGCGAGAAATGAGTCAAATCGGGCTGTAATTGTTGAACCGTCGCTGAAATCGTCAAACTCTCGACGGAAATGTGCTATTTGTGTGCGACATAGTGCAGAGCGACACAAACCGGACCTAAATCGTCCAAGGGAGTGCGTTTTCAGCAAGAAATGCGACAAATCGTGCTGTAATTGTTAAACCGTCGCTGAAATCGTCATACTCTCGACGGAAATGTGCTATTTGTGTGCGACATAGTGCAGAGCGACACAAACCGGACCAAAATCGTCCAAGGGAGTGCGTTTTCAGCAAGAAATGCGACAAATCGTGCTGTAATTGTTAAACCGTCACTGATATCGTGAAACTCTCGGCAGAAATGTGCTATTTGGGTACGATATAGTGCAGAACAACACAAACCGTAGTAAGATCGTGCAAGGGAGTGCGTTTTCAGCATAGAAATGGTTCAAATCGGGCTGTAATTGTTAAGCCGTCACTGATATCGTCAAACGCTCGACAGGAATGTACTATCTGGGTACGATATAGTGCAGAACGACACAAACCGGAGCAAAATCGTGCAAGGGAGTGCGTTTTCGGCGAGAAATGTGTCAAATCGGGCTGTAATTCTTAAACCGTCGCTGATATCGTCAAACTCTCGACGGAAATGGGCTACTTGGGTCCGAAGTAGTGCAAAACGACAGAAACAGGAGCAAAATCGTGCAAGGGAGTGCGTTTTCAGCGAGAAATGTGTCAAATCGGGCTGTGATTGTAGAACCGTCGCTGAGATCGTCAAACTCTCGATGGAAATGTGCTATATGTGTCCGATATAGTGCAGAACGACCCAAACCGGAGCCAAATCCTGCAAAGGAGTGCGTTTTTAGCGAGAAATGGTTCAAATCGGGCTGTAATTGTTAAACCGTCACTGATATAGTCAAATTCTCGACGGAAATGAGCTGTTTGGGTCCGATGCAGTGCAGAACAACACAAACCGGAGCAAAATCGTACAAGGGAGTGCGTTTTCAGCGAGAAATGCGTCAAATCGGGCTGCAATTGTTGAACCGTCGCTGATATCGTCAAAGTCTCGACGGAGATGTGCTGTTTGGCTGCGATATAGTGCAGAACAACACAAGCCGGAGCAAAATCTTGCAAGGGAGAGCGTTTTTAGCCAGAAATGGGACAAATCGGGATGTAATTGTTGAACCGTCGCTGATATAGTCAAACTCTCGACGGAAATGTGGTATTTGGGTATGATATCGTGCAGAACGACGCAAACCGAAGCAAAATCGTGCAAGGGAGTGCGTTTTTAGCGAGAAATGAGTCAAATCGGGCTGTAATTGTTGAACCGTCGCTGAAATCGTCAAACTCTCGACGGAAATGTGCTATTTGTGTGCGACATAGTGCAGAGCGACACAAACCGGACCTAAATCGTCCAAGGGAGTGCGTTTTCAGCAAGAAATGCGACAAATCGTGCTGTAATTGTTAAACCGTCGCTGAAATCGTCATACTCTCGACGGAAATGTGCTATTTGTGTGCGACATAGTGCAGAGCGACACAAACCGGACCAAAATCGTCCAAGGGAGTGCGTTTTCAGCAAGAAATGCGACAAATCGTGCTGTAATTGTTAAACCGTCACTGATATCGTGAAACTCTCGGCAGAAATGTGCTATTTGGGTACGATATAGTGCAGAACAACACAAACCGTAGTAAGATCGTGCAAGGGAGTGCGTTTTCAGCATAGAAATGGTTCAAATCGGGCTGTAATTGTTAAGCCGTCACTGATATCGTCAAACGCTCGACAGGAATGTACTATCTGGGTACGATATAGTGCAGAACGACACAAACCGGAGCAAAATCGTGCAAGGGAGTGCGTTTTCGGCGAGAAATGTGTCAAATCGGGCTGTAATTCTTAAACCGTCGCTGATATCGTCAAACTCTCGACGGAAATGGGCTACTTGGGTCCGAAGTAGTGCAAAACGACAGAAACAGGAGCAAAATCGTGCAAGGGAGTGCGTTTTCAGCGAGAAATGTGTCAAATCGGGCTGTGATTGTAGAACCGTCGCTGAGATCGTCAAACTCTCGATGGAAATGTGCTATATGTGTCCGATATAGTGCAGAACGACCCAAACCGGAGCCAAATCCTGCAAAGGAGTGCGTTTTTAGCGAGAAATGGTTCAAATCGGGCTGTAATTGTTAAACCGTCACTGATATAGTCAAATTCTCGACGGAAATGAGCTGTTTGGGTCCGATGCAGTGCAGAACAACACAAACCGGAGCAAAATCGTGCAAGGGAGTGCATTTTCAGTGAGAAATGTGTCAAATCGGGCTGTAATTGTTGAACCGTCGCTGATATCGTCAACGTCTCGACGGAAATGTACTATTCGGGTACAATATAGTGCAGAACAACACAAACCGGAGCAAAATCTTGCAAGGGAGTGCGTTTTCAGCGAGAAATGTGTCAAATCGGGCTGTAATTGTTAAACCGTCGCTGATATCGTCAAACTCTCGACGGAAATGGGCTATTTGGGTACGACATAGTGCAGAACTTCACAATCCGGAGCATAATCGGGCAAGGGAGTGCGTTTTCAGCGAGAAATGTGTTAAATCGGGCTGTGATTGTTAAACCGTCACTGATAACGTCAAACTCTCGACGGAAATGTGCTATTTGGGTCCGATATAGTGCAGAACGAGACAAACCGAGGCAAAATCGTGCAAGGAAGAGCGTTTACAGCGAGAAATGGGTCAAATCGGGCTGTAATTGTTGAACCGTCGCTGAGATCGTCAAACCCTCGACGGATATGGGCTATATGGGTCCGATATAGTGCAGAACGATCCAAACCGGAGCAAAATCGTGCAAGGGAGTGCGTTTTCAGCGAGAAATGGGTCAAATCGGGCTGTAATTGATGAACCGTCGCCGATATCGTCAATCTCTCGACGGAAATGTGCTATTTGTCTCCCATATAGTGCAGATCGACACAAACCGGAGCAAAATTGTGCAAGGGAGTGCGTTTTCAGCGAGAAATGGGTCCAATCGGGCTGTAATTGGTAAACCGTCACTGATATCGTGAAACTCTCGACCGAAATGTGCTATATAGGTCCGATATATTGCAGAACGATACAAACCGGTGCAAAATCGTGCAAGGGTGTGCGTTTTCAGTGAGAAATGGGTCAAATCGGGCTGTAATTGTTGAACCGTCGCTGATATCGTCAAAGTCTCGACGGAAATGTGCTACTTGGGTCCGATATAGTGCAGAACAACCCAAACCGGAGCAAAATCGTGCAAGGGAGTGCGTTTTCAGCGAGAAATGTGTCAAATCGGGCTGTAATTGTTAAACCGTCGCTGAGATCGTCAAACCCTCGACGGATATGTGCTATATGGGTCCGATATAGTGCAAAACGACAGAAACCGGAGCAAAATCGTACAAGGTAGTGCGTTTTCAGCGAGAAATGCGTGAAATCGGGCTGTAATTCTTAAACCGTCCCTGATATTGTCAAACTGTCGACGGAAATGTGCTATTTGGGTACGATATAGAGCAGAAGGACACAAACCGGAGCAAAATCGTGCAAGGGAGAGCGTTTTCATCGAGAAATGGTTCAGATCGGGCTGTAATTGTTAAACCGTCACTGATATCGTTAAATTCTCGACGGAAATGAGCTATTTGGGTCCGATGCAGTGCAGAACAACACAAACCGGAGCAAAATCGTGCAAGGGTGTGCATTTTCAGTGAGAAATGTGTCAAATCGGGCTGTAATTGTTGAACCGTCGCTGATATCGTCAAAGTCTCGATGGAAATGTGCTACTTGGGTCTGATATAGTGCAGAACAACCCAAACCGGAGCAAAATCGTGCAAGGGAGTGCGTTTTCAGCGAGAAATGTGTCAAATCGGGCTGTAATTGTTAAACCGTCGCTGATATCGTCAAACTCTCGACGGAAATGGGCTACTTGGGTCCGAAATAGTGCAAAACGACAGAAACAGGAGCAAAATCGTGCAAGGGAGTGCGTTTTCAGCGAGAAATGTGTCAAATCGGGCTGTAATTGTTGAACCGTCGCTGATATCGTCAAAGTCTCGACGGAAATGGGCTATTTGGGTACGATATAGTGCAGAACGACACAAACCGGAGCAAAATCGTGCAAGGGAGTGCGTTTTCGGCGAGAAATGGATCAAATCGGGCTGTAATTGTTAAACCGTCACTGATATCGTGAAACTCTCGACGGAAATGTGCTATTTGGGTACGATATAGTGCAGAACGACACAAACCGGAGCAAAATCGTGCAAGGGAGTGCCTTTTCAGCGAGAAATGGATCAAATTCGGCTGTAATTGATGAACCGTCGCTGATATCGTCAAACTCTCGACGCAAATGTGCTATTTCTCTCCCATATAGTGCAGAACGACACAACCCGGACCAAAATCGCAGAAGGGAGTGCGCTTTCAGCGAGAAGTGGGTCAAATCGGGCTGTGATTGTTAAACCGTCACTGATATCGTCAAAGTCTCGACGGAACTGTGCTATATAGGTCCGATATATTGCAGAACGACACATACCGGAGCAAAATTGTGCAAGGGAGTGCGTTTTCAGCGCGAAATGGGTCAAATCGGGCTGTGATTGTTAAACCGTCACTGATATCGTCAAACTCTCGACGGAAATGTTCTATTTGGGTACGATATAGTGCAGAGCGACACAAACCGGAGCAAAATTGTGCAAGGGAGTGCGTTTTCAGCGCGAAATGGGTCAAATCGGGCTGTGATTGTTGAACCGTCGCTGAGATCGTCAAACTCCCGACGGAGATGTGCTACTTGGGTACGATATAGTGCAGAACGACACAAACCGGAGCAAAATCGTGCAAGGGAGTGCCTTTTCAGCGTGAAATTGGTCAAATCCGGCTGTAATTGATGAACCGTCGCTGATATCGTCAAACTCTCTACGGAAATGTGCTATTTGGGTCCGAAATAGTGCACAACGACACAAACCGGACCAAAATCGTACAAGGGAGTGCATTTTCAGCGAGAAATGGGTCGAATCGGGCTGTAATTGTTGAACAGTGGCTGATATCCTCAAACTATCGACGGAAATGTGCTATCTGGGTCCGATATAGTACAGGACAACACTAACTGGAGCAATATCGTGCAAGGGAGTCCGTTTTCAGAGAGAAATGGGTCAAATCGGGCTGTAATTGTTAAACCGTCACTGATATCGTCAATGTCTCGACGGAAATGTGCTATTTGGGTCCGATATAGTGCAGAGCAACACAAACCGGAGCAAAATCGTGCAAGGGTGTGCATTTTCAGTGAGAAATGGGTCAAATTGGGCTGTAATTGTTGAACCGTCGCTGATATCGTCAAACTCTCGACGGAAATGTGCTATTTGGGTCCAAAATAGTGCAAAGCGACACAAACCGGAGCAAAATCGTAGAAGGGAGTGCGTTTTTAGCGAGAAATGTGTCAAATCGGGCTGTAATTGTTGAACCGTCGCTGATATCGTCAAACTCTCGACGGAAATGTGCTATTTGGGTCCGATATATTGCAGAACTTCACAATCCGGAGCTAAATCGTGCAAGGGAGTGCGTTTTCAGCGAGAAATGGGTCAAATCGGGCTGTAATTGTCGAACCGTTGCTGATATCGTCAAACTCTCGACGGAAATGTGCTATTTGGGTACGATACAGTGCAGACCGATATAAACCGGAACAAAATCGTGCAAGGGAGTGCGCTTTCAGAGAGAAATGGGTCCAATCGGGCTGCAATTGTTAAACCGTCACTGATATCGTCAATGTCTCGACGGAAATGTGCTATATAGGTCCGATATAGTGCAAAACGACACAAACTGGAGCATAATCGTACAAGGGAGTGCATTTTCAGCGAGAAATGGGTCGAATCGGGCTGTAATTGTTGAACAGTGGCTGATATCCTCAAACTATCGACGGAAATGTGCTATTTGGGTACGATACAGTGCAGACCGATATAAACCGGAACAAAATCGTGCAAGGGAGTGCGCTTTCAGAGAGAAATGGGTCAAATCGGGCTGTAATTGTTGAACCGTCGCTGATATCGTCAAAGTCTCGACGGGAATGTGCTACTTGGGTCCGATATAGTGCAGAGCAACACAAACCGGAGCAAAATCGTGCAAGGGAGTGCGTTTTCAGCCAGAAATGGGTTAAATCGGGCTGTAATTGTTCAACCATCACTGATATCGTCAAACTCGAGACAGAAATGTGCTATTTGGGTCGGATATAGTGCAGAACGAGACAAACCGAAGAAAAATCGAGCAAGGAAGTGCGTTTACAGCGAGGAATGGGACAAATAGGGCTGTAACTGTTGAACCGTCGCTGATATCGTCAAACTCTCGACGCAAATGTGCTATTTGGGTACGATATAGTGCAGAACTTCACAATCCGGAGCAAAATCGTGCAAGGGAGTGCGTTTTCAGCGAGAAATGTGTTAAATCCGGCTGTAATTGTTAAACCGTCACTGATATCGTCAAACTCTCGACGGAAATGGGCTATTTGGGCCCGATATAGGTCAGAACGACAAAAACCGGAGCAAAATCGTACAAGGGAGTGCGTTTTCAGCGAGAAATGGGTCAAATCGGGCTGTATTTGTTGACCCGTCGGTGATATCGTCAAAGTCTCGACGGAAATGTGCTATCTGGGTCCGATATAGTACAGGACAACACTAACCGGAGCAATATCGTGCAAGGGAGTCCGTTTTCAGAGAGAAATGGGTCAAATCGGGCTGTAATTGTTAAACCGTCACTGATATCGTCAATGTCTCGACGGAAATGTGCTATTTGGGTCCGATATAGTGCAGAACAACACAAACCGGAGCAAAATCGTGCAAGGGTGTGCATTTTCAGTGAGAAATGGGTCAAATCGGGCTGTAATTGTCGAACCGTTGCTGATATCGTCAAACTCTCGACGGAAATGTGCTATTTGTCTCCCATATAGTGCAGAACGACACAAACCGGAGCAAAATTGTGCAAGGGAGTGCGTTTTCAGCGAGAAATGGGTCCAATCGGGCTGTAATTGGTAAACCGTCACTGATATCGTCATACTCTCGACGGAAATGTGCTATTTGGGTCCAAAATAGTGCAAAACGACACAAACCGGAGCAAAATCGTGCAAGGGAGTGCGCTTTCAGCGAGAAATGGGTCAAATCGGGCTGTAATTGTTAAACCGTCACTGACATCGTCAATGTCTCGACGGAAATGTGCTACTTGGGTCCGATATAGTGCAGAACAACACAAACCGGACCAAAATCGTACAAGGGAGTGCGTTTTCAGCGCGAAATGCGTCAAATCGGGCTGTAATTGGTAAACCATCACTGATATCGTCAAACTCGAGACGGAAATGTGCTATTTGGGTCCGATATAGTGCAGAACGAGACAAACAGAAGCAAAATCGTGCAAGGGAGTGCGTTTTCAGCGAGGAATGTGCCAAATCGGGCTGTAATTGTTAAACCGTCACTGATATCGTGAAACTCTCGACGGAAATGTGCTATATAGGTCCGATATAGTGCAAAACGACACAAACTGGAGCAAAATCGTTCCAGGGAGTGCATTCTCAGCGAGGAATGGGTCAAATCGGGCTGTAATTGTTGAACCGTGACTGATATCGTCAAACTGTCAACGGAAATGTGCTATTTGGGTACGATACAGTGCAGACCGATACAAACCGGAACAAAATCGTGGAAGGGAGTGCGTTTTCAGCGAGAAATCGGTCAATTCAGGCTGTAATTGTTAAACCGACACTGATATCGTCAAACTCTCGACGGAAATGTCCTATTTGGGTCCGATATAGAACAGAACGCGACAAACCGAAGCAAAATCGTGCAAGGAAGTGCGTTTACTGCGAGAAATGCGTCAAATCGGGCTGTAATTGTTAAACCGGCACTGATATCGTCAAACTCTCGACGGAAATGTCCTATTTGGATCCGATATAGAGCGGAACGAGACAAACCGAAGCTGAATCGTGCAAGGAAGTGCGTTTACAGCGAGAAATGTGTCAAATCCGGCTGTAATTGTGGATCCGTCGCTGATATCGTCAAAGTCTCGACGGAGATGTGCTATTTGGGTGCTATATAGTGCAGAACGACACAAACCGGAGCAATATCGTGCAATGGAGTGCGTTTTCAGCGAGAAATGGGTCAAATCGGGCTGTAATTGTTAAACCGTCACCGATATCGTCAAACTCTCGACGGAAATGTGCTATTTGGGTCCGATATAGTGCACAACGACACAAACCGGAGCAAAATCGTACAGGGGAGTGCGTTTTCAGCGAGAAATGGGTCAAATCGGGCTGTAATTGTTAAACCGTCACTGATATCGTCAAACTCTCGAAGGAAATGAGCTATTTGGGTCCGAAATAGTGCAAAACGACACAAACCGGAGCAAAATCGTACAAGGGAGTGCGTTTTTAGCGAGAAATGTGCCAAATCGGGCTGCAATTGTTGAACCGTGGCTTATATCGTCAAACTCTCGACGGAAATGTCCTATTTGGATCCGACATAGTGCAGAACGAGACAAAGCGAAGCTAAATCGTGCAAGGAAGTGCGTTTACAGCGAGAAATGTGTCAAATCCGGCTGCAATTGTTGAACCGTCACCGATATCGTCAAACCCTCGACGGAAATGTGCTATTTGGGTACGATATAGTGCAGAACTTCACAATCCGGAGCAACATCGTGCAAGGTAGTGCGTTTTCAGCGAGAAATGTGTTAAATCGGGCTGTAATTGCTGAACCGTCACTGATATCGTCAAACTCTCGAAGGAAATGAGCTATTTGGGTCCGATATAGTGCAGAACGAGACAAACCGAAGCAAAATCGTGCAAGGAAGTGCGTTTACAGCGAGAAATGGGGCAAATCGGGCTGTAATTGTTAGACCGACACTGATATCGTCTAACTCTCGACGGAAATGTCCTATTTGGGTCCGATATAGTGCAGACCGATACAAACCGGAACAAAATCGAGCAAGGGAGTGCGTTTTCCGCGAGAAATGGCTCAAAAAAGGCTGTAATTGTCAAACCGACACTGATATCGTCAAACTCTCGACGGAAATGTGCAATTTGCGTCCGAAGTAGGGCAAAACGACACAAACCGGAGCAGAATCGTACAAGAGAGTGCGTTTTCAGCGAGATACGCGTGATATCGGGCTGTAATTCTGAAACCGTCACTGATATCGTCAAACTCTCGACGGAAATGTCCTATTTGGGTCCGATATAGTGCAGAACGACACTAACCGACGCAAAATCGTGCAAGGGAGTGCGTTTTCAGCGAGAAATGGGTCAAATCGGGCTGTAATTGTTGAATCGTGGTTGATATCGTCAAACTCTCGACGGAAATGTGCAATTTGGGTCCGAAGTAGTGCAAAACGATACAAACCGGAGCAAAATCGTACAAGGGAGTGCATTTTCAGCGAGATATGCGTGAAATCGGGCTGTAATTCTTAAACCGTCACTGATATCGTCAAACTGTCGACGGAAATGTGCTATTTGGGTACGATATAGTGCAGAACGACACAAACCGAAGCAAAATTGGGCAAGGGAGTGCGTTTTCAGCGAGGAATGGGCCAAATCGGGCTGTAATTGTTAAACGGTCACTGATATTGTCAAACTCTCGACGGAAATGTCCTATTTGGGTCCGATATAGTGCAGAACGACACAAACCGGAGCAAAATCGTGCAAGGTAGTGCGTTTTCAGCGAGAAATGTGCTAAATCGGGCTGTAATTGTTAAACCGTCACTGATATCGTCAAACTCTCGAAGGTAATGAGCTATTTGGGTCCGATATAGTGCAGAACGACACAAACCGGAGCAAAATCGTGCAAGGCTGTGCGTTTTCAGCGAGAAATGGGTCAAATCGGGCTGTAATTGTTGAACCGTCGCTGTTATCGTCAAAGTCTCGACGGAAATGTGCTATTTGTGTCCGATATAGTGCAGAACAACACAAACCGGAGCAAAATCGTGCAAGGGAGTGCATTTTCAGCGAGAAGTGTGTTAAATCGGGCTGTAATTGTTAAACCGTCACTGATATCGTCATCGTCTCGACGGAAATGTGCTATTTGGGTCCGATATAGTGCAGAACGACGAAAACCGGAGCAAAATCGAACAAGGGAGTGCGTTTTCAGCGAGAAGTGGGTCAAATCGTGCTGTAATTGTTGAACCGTCGCTGATATCGTCGAACTCTCCTCGGAAATGTGCTATTTGGGTACGATATAGTGCAGAACGACACAAACCGTAGCAGAATCGTACAAGGCTGTGCGTTTTCAGCGAGAAATGTGTCAAATCGGGCTGTAATCGTTGAACCGTCGCTGGTATCGTCAAACTCTCGACGGAAATGTGCAATTTGGGTCCGAAGGAGTGCAAAACGACACAAACCGGAGCAAAATCGTACAAGGGAGTGAGTTTATAGCGAGAATTGCGTGAAATCGGGCTGTAATTCTCAAACCGTCACTGATATCGTCAAACTGTCGACGGAAATGTGCTATTTGGGTACGATATAGTGCAGAACTTCACAATCCGGAGCAACATCGTGCAAGGTAGTGCGTTTTCAGCGAGAGATGTGTTAAATCGGGCTGTAATTGTTGAACCGTGGCTGATATCGTCAAACTCTCGAGGGAAATGTCCTATTTGGGACCGATATAGTGCAGAACGACACAAACCGGTGCAAAATCGTGCAAGGGAGTGCGTTTTCAGCGAGAAATGCTTCAAATCGGGCTGTAATTCATAAAGCGTCACTGATATCGTCACACTGTCGACGGAAATGTGCTATTTGGGTACGATATAGTGCAGAACAACACAACCCGGAGCAAAATCGTTCAAGGAAGTGCGTCTACAGCGAGAAATAGGTCAAATCGGGCTGTAATTGTTCAACCATCACTGATATCGTCAAACTCGGGTCGGAAATGTGCTATTTGGGTCCGATATAGTGGAGAACCACACAAACCGGAGCAAAATCGTTCAAGGAAGTGCGTCCACAGGGAGAAATGGGACAAATCGGGCTGTAATTTTTAAACCGTCACTGATACCGTCAAAGTCTCTACGGAAATGTGCTATTTGGGTCCGATATAGTGCAGAACAACAAAAACCGGAGTAAAATCGTGCAAGGGAGTGCATTTTCAGCCAGAAATGGGTCAAATTGGGCTGTAATTGTTAAACCGTCACCGATATCGTCAAACTCTCGACGGAAATGTGCTATTGGGGTCCGATATAGTGCCGAACTACACAAACCGGAGCATAATCGTGCAAGGAAGTGCGTTTTCGGCGAGAAATGTGTCAAATCGGGCTGTCATTGTTGAACCGTCGCGGGTATCGTCAAACTCTCGACGGGAATGTGCTAGTTGGGTCCGAAATAGTGCAAAACGACACAAACTGGAGGTAAAATCGTACGAGGGAGTGCGTTTTCAGCGAGAAATCGGTCAAATCGGGCTGTAATTGTTGAACCGTCGCTGATATCGTCAACCTCTCGGCGGAAATGTGCTATTTCGAAACGATATAGTGCAGAACGACACAAACCGAAGCAAAATCGTGCAAGGGAGTGCGTTTTCAGCGAGGAATGGTTCAAATCGGGTTGTAGTTGTTGAACCGTGGCTGATATCGTCAAACTCTCGTCGGAAATGTCCTATTTGGGTCCGATATAGTGCGGAACGAGACAAACCGATGCAAAATCGTGCAAGGAAGTGCGTTTACAGCGAGAAATGGGTCACATCTTGCTGTAATTGTTAAACCGTCACTGATATCGTCATTTCTCGACGGAAATGTGCTATTTGGGTCCGATATGGTGCAGAACGAGATAAACCGGAGCAAAATCGTGCAAGGGAGAGCGTTTTCAGAGAGAAATGAGTCAAATCGGGCTGTAATTGTTGAATCGTCGCTGATATCGTCAAACTCTCGACGGAAATGTGCTACTTGGGTCCGATATAGTGCAGAACGACACAAACCGGAGCAAAATCGTGCAAGGGAGTGCGTTTTCAGCGAGAAATGGGTCAAATCTGGCTGTAATTGATCAACCGTCACTGATATCGTCAAACTCTCGACGGACATGTGCTATTTGGGTCCGATATAGTGCAGAACGAGACAAACCGAAGCAAAATCGTGCAAGCAAGTGCGTTTACTGCGAGAAATGCGTCAAATCGGGCTGTAATTGTTAATCCGACACTGATATCGTCAAACTCTCGACGGAAATCTCCTATTTGGATCCGATATAGAGCAGAACGAGACAAACCGAAGCTAAATCGTGCAAGGTAGTGCGTTTACAGCGAGAAATGTGTCAAATCCGGCTGTAATTGTGGAACCGTCGCTGATATCGTCAAAGTCTCGACGGAGATGTGCTATTTGGGTGCTATATAGTGCAGAACGACACAAACCGGAGCAATATCGTGCAAGGGAGTGCGTTTTCAGCGAGAAATGGGTCAAATCGGGCTGTAATTGTTAGACCGACACTGATATCGTCTAACTCTCGACGGAAATGTCCTATTTGGGTCCGATATAGTGCAGAACGACACAAACCGGAGCAAAATCGTGCAAGGTAGTGCGTTTTCAGCGAGAAATGTGCTAAATCGGGCTGTAATTGTTAAACCGTCACTGATATCGTCAAACTCTCGAAGGTAATGAGCTATTTGGGTCCGATATAGTGCAGAACGAGACAAACCGAAGCAAAATCGTGCAAGGAAGTGCGTTTACAGCGAGAAATGGGGCAAATCGGGCTGTAATTGTTGAACCGTGGCTGATATCGTCAAACTCTCGACGGAAATGTGCTATTGGGGTCCGATATAGTGCCGAACTACACAAACCGAAGCGAAATCGTGCAAGGGAGCGCGTTTTCAGCGAGAAATGGGTCAAATCGGGCTGGAATTGTTGAACCGTGGCTGATATCGTCAAACTCTCGACGGAAATGTGCTATTTGGGTCCGATATAGGTCAGAACGACACAAACCGGAGCAAAATCGTGCAAGGCTGTGCGTTTTCAGCGAGGAATGTGTCAAATCCGGCTGTAATTGTTGAACCGTGGCTGATATCGTCAAACTCTGGACGGAAATGTCCTATTTGTGTCCGATATAGTGCAAAACGACACAAACCGAAGCAAAATCATACAAGGGAGTGCGTTTTCAGCGAGCAATGCGTCAAATCGGGCTGTAATTGTTCAACCATCACTGATATCGTCAAACTCGGGTCGGAAGTGTGCTATTTGGGTCCGATATAGTGGAGAACCACACAAACCGGAGCAAAATCGTTCAAGGAAGTGCGTTCACAGGGAGAAATGGGACAAATCGGGCTGTAATTTTTAAACCGTCACTGATATCCTCATCTTCTCGACGGAAATGTGCTATTTGGGTGCGATATAGTGCAGAACGAGACAAACCGAAGCAAAATCGTGCAATGGAGTGCGTTTTCAGCGAGAAATGGGTCAAATCGGGCTGTAATTGTTGAACCGTGGCTGATATCGTTAAACCGTCGACGGAAATGTGCTATTTGGGTCCGAAGTAGTGCAGAACGACACAAACCGGAGCAAAATCGTACGAGGGAGTGAGTTTTTAGCGAGAATTGCGTGAAATCGGGCTGTAATTCTCAAACCGTCACTGATATCGTCAAACTGTCGACGGAAATGTGCTATTTGGGTACGATATAGTGCAGAACGACACAAACCGGAGCAAAATCGTACAAGGGAGTGCGTTTTCAGCGAGCAATGCGTCAAATCGGGCTGTAATTGTTCAACCATCACTGATATCGTCAAACTCGGGTCGGAAGTGTGCTATTTGGGTCCGATATAGTGGAGAACCACACAAACCGGAGCAAAATCGTTCAAGGAAGTGCGTTCACAGGGAGAAATGGGACAAATCGGGCTGTAATTTTTAAACCGTCACTGATATCCTCATCTTCTCGACGGAAATGTGCTATTTGGGTGCGATATAGTGCAGAACGAGACAAAGCGGAGCATAATCGTGCAAGGAAGTGCGTTTTCAGCGAGAAATGGTTCAAATCTTGCTGTAATTGTTTAACCGTCACTGATATCGTCATTTCTCGTCGGAAATGACCTATTTGGGCCCGATATAGTGCAGAACGAGACAAACCGAAGCAAAATCGTGCAAGGAAGTGCGTTTACAGCGAGAAATGGCTCAAATCGGGCTGTAATTGTCAAACCGAAACTGATATCGTCAAACTCTCGACGGAAATGTGCTATTTGGGTCCGAAATAGTGCAGAACGAGACAAACCGAAGCAAAATCGTGCAAGGAAGTGCGTTTACAGTGAGAAATGGTTCAGATCGGGCTGTAATTGTTGAACCGTCGCTGATATCGTCAATCTCTCGACGGAAATGTGCTATTTGGGTCCGATATAGTGCAGAACGACACAAACCGGAGCAAAATCGTACAAGGGAGTGCGTTTTCAGCGAGAAATGTGTCAAATCGGGCTGTAATTCTTCAACCGTCACTGATATCGTCAAACTTTCGACGGAAATGTGCTATTTGGGTACGATGTAGTGCAGAACGACACAAATCGGAGCATAATCGTGCAAGGAAGTGCGTTTTCAGCGAGGAATGCGTCAAATCGGGCTGTAATTGATGAACCGTCGCTGATATCGTCAAACTCTCGACGGGAATGTGCTACTTGGGTCCGAAATAGTGCAAAACGACACAAACTGTAAGAAAAATCGAACAAGGGAGTGCGTTTTCAACGAGAAATGGGTCAAATCGGGCTGTAGTTGTTTAACCGTCACCGATATCGTCATTCCTCGACGGAAGTGTGCTATTTGGGTACGACATAGTGCAGAACGACACAAACCGGAGCATAATCGTGCAAGGAAGTGCGTTTTCAGCGAGAAATGGGTCAAATCTTGCTGTAATTGTTAAACCGTCACTGATATCGTCATTTCTCGACGGAAGTGTGCTATTTGGGTACGATATAGTGCAGAACAACACAAACCGGAGCAAAATCGTTCAAGGAAATGCGTTTAGAGCGAGAAATGCGTCAAATCGGGCTGTCATTGTTGAACCGTGGCTGATATCGTCAAACTCTCGTCGGAAATGTCCTATTTGGGTCCGATATAGTGCGGAACGAGACAAACCGATGCAAAATCGTGCAAGGAAGTGCGTTTACAGCGAGAAATGGGTCAAATCTTGCTGTAATTGTTAAACCGTCACTGATATCGTCATTTCTCGACGGAAATGTGCTATTTGAGTCCGATATGGTGCAGAACGAGATAAACCGGAGCAAAATCGTGCAAGGGAGAGCGTTTTCAGAGAGAAATGAGTCAAATCGGGCGGTAATTGTTCAACCGTCACTGATATCGTCAAACTCTCGACGGATATGTCCTATTTGGGTCCGATATAGTGCAGAACGAGACGAACCGAAGCTAAATCGTGCACGGAAGTGCGTTTACAGTGAGAAATGGTTCAAATCGGGCTGTAATTGTTAATCCGACACTGATATCGTCAAACTCTCGACGGGAATGTCCTATTTGTGTCCGATATAGTGCAGACCGATACCAACCGGAACAAAATCGTGCAAGGGAGTGCGTTTTCAGCGAGAAATGGCCCAAATAAGGCTGTAATTGTTGAACCGTCGCTGATATCGTCAAACTCTCGACGGAAATGTGCTGTGTGGATACGATATAGTGCAGCACGACACAAACCGGAGCAAAATCGTGAAAGGAAGTGCGTTTTCAGCGAGAAATGGGTCAAATCGGGCTGTAGTTGTTTAACCGTCACTGATATCGTCATTTCTCGACGGAAGTGTGCTATTTGGGTACGATACAGTGCGGAACGATACAAACCGGAGCATATTCGTGCAAGGAAGTGCGTTTTCAGCGAGAAATGGGGCAAATCGGGCTGTAATTGTTGAACCGTGGCTGATATCGTCAAACTCTCGACGGAAATGTCCTATTTGGGTCCGATATAGAGCAGAACGAGACAAACCGAAGCTAAATCGTGCAAGGAAGTGCGTTTACAGTGAGAAATGGTTCAAATCGGGCTGTGATTGTTGAACCATCGCTGATATCGTCAAAGTCTCGACGGAAGTGTGTTATTTGGGTCCGATATAGTGCAGAACGTCGCAAACCGGAGCAAAATCGTGCAAGGGAGTGCGTTTCCAGCGAGAAATGGCTCAAATCGGGCTGTAATTGTTAAACCGCCACTGATATCGTCATTTCTCGACGGAAATGTGCTATTTGGGTACGATATAGTGCAGAACGACACAAACCGAAGCAAAATCATACAAGGGAGTGCGTTTTCAGCGAGCAATGCGTCAAATCGGGCTGTAATTGTTCAACCATCACTGATATCGTCAAACTCGGGTCGGAAGTGTGCTATTTGGGTCCGATATAGTGGAGAACCACACAAACCGGAGCAAAATCGTTCAAGGAAGTGCGTTCACAGGGAGAAATGGGTACAAATCGGGCTGTAATTTTTAAACCGTCACTGATATCCTCATCTTCTCGACGGAAATGTGCTATTTGGGTGCGATATAGTGCAGAACGAGACAAACCGAAGCAAAATCGTGCAATGGAGTGCGTTTTCAGCGAGAAATGGGTCAAATCGGGCTGTAATTGTTGAACCGTGGCTGATATCGTCTAAACCGTCGACGGAAATGTGCTATTTGGGTCCGAAGTAGTGCAGAACGACACAAACCGGAGCAAAATCGTACGA
>NW_027478279.1:37500-39243 GCF_051020975.1 Osmia lignaria lignaria | reverse complement strand
AACGATCGAACAAACAAACAAATACGTTGGCGACGCCCGAATTCGCTCTCCCGCACGCGCCGGGTGGGAGAGTGATGTGGGTATCGAATGTGATGCGTGTTAATAATGAAAATAACACTCTAAAGATCTAAAGAGTTTGAAATACAAAATTTTACGATTACCCTGAACGGTGGATCACTTGGCTCGTGGGTCGATGAAGAACGCAGCTAATTGCGCGTCAACGTGTGAACTGCAGGACACATGAACATCGACATTTCGAACGCACATTGCGGTCCACGGATACAATTCCTGGACCACGCCTGGCTGAGGGTCGTTTTCTTAACAAAAGACTGCTTGCGTTTGCTTCTCGAAAAAAGAGTAATTCATTTCTTTCTAAACATCTCGCCGTCGTTCAACGAAAGTAGAACGTTTCGGAGCGGGATTATCGAACGAAATTGAAAGAATGAATGAACGATAAACAAAGAAAGAGTCGCAACGTACGAGCGATAGTTGGGCAGTTCGTCGGCGTTTGTCGTGGAAACGATGTGACGAAAATCGCAACCGATACACTAAATGCAGGCCGTTAAAGGAGAGAAACAAATTTCGAAATATCTCTTCGAACTAGCGCAAGTGCGTCACGGCGCGCGAGTCGTTCGTTAAAATTTATAAACGACCGCCCGTGAAAGCACCGAGTTCTCGGAAGATAATCTATAAAGATTCTCCATCCTGCTGGAAGTTATCGGATCGGCGCGATTGTTCACTTGTAGAAATCCACGCTCCTGACGTTGCCAGAAACGATATTTACGAAAGGTGTGTCAAAAATAAACGAAAGAAGCTCTCCTATAAATTTAGAAAAAGCAAACGAGTGAAATGTTTGAGATGATAATTTGCTGAAATGCAAGCTCGAATAGCCCCAGGGTTTCGAATGATTCCCCGCGCTTTATACATCTCTCTGTTTACAAACGGTGTATAAATGAAAGATCGCTTCAGATGGGTCGTCGCTGTTTGACGCGCGATGCTGTTCCTTTTTTTTTGTCTGTCTGTGCGTTTAGCTTCGCTAAACAAGTTAAATGGTTAAAAAGCGTCGAAAAAGCGAATACACACGCGACAAGACAAATCTAACGAGTAAAGGAACGCTCCGCTCCAAGATAAAAATGGTTGTTTACAATCAATACAGCGTTTCGGTACCCCTGATCGTAGTCTGAAACTGTGTAACAAAAGAGAGGAAAGCGAATGGTGAAGGAACTTCGAAGCCTCCGTGGCGTGGCTAGAACTTGTGATAAAAGTATGTTTGCAGCAATTATGCATGCTCCCGTTAAAACAGCATTTCAATGTCTCGCATGGCTTAAAGCTCTAGGAGGCTTCAACATTTAGAATACATACGGACTACTTCGTTTGTTAAAGATAAGCGAAGACCGCGCGACCATCGCTCGGTCGTCCAGTCCTCGAAAGTTTTGTTGCGTTCCAAAGAAGAGACAAATGGGGTTTACCCTTGCGCTAAGGGGAGAAGAAGAGAAAAGCAGTTGTTAAATCTAAGAGGTGTGTGGAGTACATCGCGTGTTGGTTAAAATTGTTAAATGAAGTATACGCGAAATGTTCTCTCGCTCTTGCTTTTCCTCTTGCTTCCGTGGCGCTCGAAAAGAAGGGATGATAAATAAAGAAACCTATTCGAAATCTCTTGTGGAACAAAAAATAATACGGACGGACGTTAAAATTGAACCGAGACGAAATGGATCGTCTTGCGAGTTGTCTTCGCTTTGAAAT
>NW_027478279.1:15000-17500 GCF_051020975.1 Osmia lignaria lignaria | reverse complement strand
GCTCTCACGGCGATTTGCTCCCGTATACGCCTGGGCGTAAGCCCGTGCGTCGCCGACCTAGCGGCCTGCCGATCGGTATTTAGAGGGAGGCACTTTGAAAGCAACACGCCGCTGGAACTTTGAAAAATTTCGGGGCAAAGCAATACGCGGCTGAGACTTTGAAATATTTCGGAGCGCACCTAAAGTTCGTTATTTTGGCTAAACGGAGCGAAAATCTGCATTTATACCATCACGGACGTTAGTTTAATAGCGTTTAACGATGGATCCACGGTACAGAATGCAAAAATATGATTGTTAAAATTTTCGACTAATCGGTTCTAAGAGGCGAAGCAATACGCCGCTGGGACTTTGAAATATTTCGGAGCGCACCTAAAGTTCGTTATTTTGGCTAAACGGAGCGAAAATCTGCATTTATACCATCACGGACGTTAGTTTAATAGCGTTTAACGATCGATCCACGGTACAGAATGCAAAAATATGATTGTTAAAATTTTCGACTAATCGGTTCTAAGAGGCGAAGCAATACGCCGCTGGGACTTTGAAATATTTCGGAGCGCACCTAAAGTTCGTTATTTTGGCTAAACGGAGCGAAAATCTGCATTTATACCATCACGGACGTTAGTTTAATAGCGTTTAACGATGGATCCACGGTACAGAATGCAAAAATATGATTGTTAAAATTTTCGACTAATCGGTTCTAAGAGGCGAAGCAATACGCCGCTGGGACTTTGAAATATTTCGGAGCGCACCTAAAGTTCGTTATTTTGGCTAAACGGAGCGAAAATCTGCATTTATACCATCACGGACGCTAGTTTAATAGCGTTTAACGATCGATCCACGGTACAGAATGCAAAAATATGATTGTTAAAATTTTCGACTAATCGGTTCTAAGAGGCGAAGCAATACGCCGCTGGGACTTTGAAATATTTCGGAGCGCACCTAAAGTTCGTTATTTTGGCTAAACGGAGCGAAAATCTGCATTTATACCATCACGGACGTTAGTTTAATAGCGTTTAACGATGGATCCACGGTACAGAATGCAAAAATATGATTGTTAAAATTTTCGACTAATCGGTTCTAAGAGGCGAAGCAATACGCCGCTGGGACTTTGAAATATTTCGGAGCGCACCTAAAGTTCGTTATTTTGGCTAAACGGAGCGAAAATCTGCATTTATACCATCACGGACGTTAGTTTAATAGCGTTTAACGATCGATCCACGGTACAGAATGCAAAAATATGATTGTTAAAATTTTCGACTAATCGGTTCTAAGAGGCGAAGCAATACGCCGCTGGGACTTTGAAATATTTCGGAGCGCACCTAAAGTTCGTTATTTTGGCTAAACGGAGCGAAAATCTGCATTTATACCATCACGGACGTTAGTTTAATAGCGTTTAACGATCGATCCACGGTACAGAATGCAAAAATATGATTGTTAAAATTTTCGACTAATCGGTTCTAAGAGGCGAAGCAATACGCCGCTGGGACTTTGAAATATTTCGGAGCGCACCTAAAGTTCGTTATTTTGGCTAAACGGAGCGAAAATCTGCATTTATACCATCACGGACGTTAGTTTAATAGCGTTTAACGATCGATCCACGGTACAGAATGCAAAAATATGATTGTTAAAATTTTCGACTAATCGGTTCTAAGAGGCGAAGCAATACGCCGCTGGGACTTTGAAATATTTCGGAGCGCACCTAAAGTTCGTTATTTTGGCTAAACGGAGCGAAAATCTGCATTTATACCATCACGGACGTTAGTTTAATAGCGTTTAACGATCGATCCACGGTACAGAATGCAAAAATATGATTGTTAAAATTTTCGACTAATCGGTTCTAAGAGGCGAAGCAATACGCCGCTGGGACTTTGAAATATTTCGGAGCGCACCTAAAGTTCGTTATTTTGGCTAAACGGAGCGAAAATCTGCATTTATACCATCACGGACGTTAGTTTAATAGCGTTTAACGATGGATCCACGGTACAGAATGCAAAAATATGATTGTTAAAATTTTCGACTAATCGGTTCTAAGAGGCGAAGCAATACGCCGCTGGGACTTTGAAATATTTCGGAGCGCACCTAAAGTTCGTTATTTTGGCTAAACGGAGCGAAAATCTGCATTTATACCATCACGGACGCTAGTTTAATAGCGTTTAACGATCGATCCACGGTACAGAATGCAAAAATATGATTGTTAAAGTTTTCGACTAATCGGTTCTAAGAGGCGAAGCAATACGCCGCTGGGACTTTGAAATATTTCGGAGCGCACCTAAAGTTCGTTATTTTGGCTAAACGGAGCGAAAATCTGCATTTATACCATCACGGACGTTAGTTTAATAGCGTTTAACGATGGATCCACGGTACAGAATGCAAAAATATGATTGTTAAAATTTTCGACTTATCGGTTCTGGATCACTGAAAAATCAAAAAAAATTATTAATTTTGATTAATTAAATTACATATGTAGTTTTATATTGTTATAGTCTCGTATTTGTTAATG
>NW_027478279.1:0-2500 GCF_051020975.1 Osmia lignaria lignaria | reverse complement strand
TTTGGCTAAACGGAGCGAAAATCTGCATTTATACCATCACGGACGTTAGTTTAATAGCGTTTAACGATGGATCCACGGTACAGAATGCAAAAATATGATTGTTAAAATTTTCGACTAATCGGTTCTAAGAGGCGAAGCAATACGCCGCTGGGACTTTGAAATATTTCGGAGCGCACCTAAAGTTCGTTATTTTGGCTAAACGGAGCGAAAATCTGCATTTATACCATCACGGACGTTAGTTTAATAGCGTTTAACGATCGATCCACGGTACAGAATGCAAAAATATGATTGTTAAAATTTTCGACTAATCGGTTCTAAGAGGCGAAGCAATACGCCGCTGGGACTTTGAAATATTTCGGAGCGCACCTAAAGTTCGTTATTTTGGCTAAACGGAGCGAAAATCTGCATTTATACCATCACGGACGTTAGTTTAATAGCGTTTAACGATGGATCCACGGTACAGAATGCAAAAATATGATTGTTAAAATTTTCGACTAATCGGTTCTAAGAGGCGAAGCAATACGCCGCTGGGACTTTGAAATATTTCGGAGCGCACCTAAAGTTCGTTATTTTGGCTAAACGGAGCGAAAATCTGCATTTATACCATCACGGACGCTAGTTTAATAGCGTTTAACGATCGATCCACGGTACAGAATGCAAAAATATGATTGTTAAAGTTTTCGACTAATCGGTTCTAAGAGGCGAAGCAATACGCCGCTGGGACTTTGAAATATTTCGGAGCGCACCTAAAGTTCGTTATTTTGGCTAAACGGAGCGAAAATCTGCATTTATACCATCACGGACGTTAGTTTAATAGCGTTTAACGATGGATCCACGGTACAGAATGCAAAAATATGATTGTTAAAATTTTCGACTTATCGGTTCTGGATCACTGAAAAATCAAAAAAATTATTAATTTTGATTAATTAAATTACATATGTAGTTTTATATTGTTATAGTCTCGTATTTGTTAATGTTTTGTCGTAAGAAAATGCAAAAATATCGTTTTAATGTTTTCGTCTCATCGGTTCTGGATCGCTGAAAAATCAAAAAAAAATATTAATTTTGATTAATTAAATTACAAATGGAGTTTTATATTGCTATAGTCGCTTATTTGTTAATGTTTTACCGTAAGAAAATGCAAAAATATCGTTTTAATATTTTCATCTCATCGGTTCTGGGCGGTTTTAAAATTTTTTAAAATATTAATTAAACCCATGATTTACATGAGAATGTGAATTTATTATGTCCTGCATGTTAATTTATTAATTTTCATGTATAGAACGTTATAAAATGAAAGGATATGTTCGACGATATTTTCAGTCTAAGTTTTACCGTGCCGGCGGGATGGTACGCTCTCACGGCGGTTTGCACAGGCATACGCCTGGGCGTAAGCCCATGCGTCGCCGACCTAGCGGCCGGCCGTTCGGTATTTATAGGAAGGCACTTTCGGTTCGCTCGGACCGGTCGGGAGTAGCGTCGAGCGTGTGGCTCTTTTATGACTTCGGTTGAAAAGCAGTCTACCGCTCCTCGAGAATATACTTTCTCGACTATTCTCGTTCCGGTTTTCCGTTGCGGATTATTATTAATCTCCACACAGCATTACCACGGGTCGGTGTCTAAGACCGAATGGCCCATATGTGGTGAGCCTTGTAATATAAGGCTGGTGACCTGTATGCACTTATAAATGTTGCATACTTGTACAAACTGAGCATCAACTGTCTGTAACCAAAATTTGTTAAAACTGAAAAAGTTATAAGATTGTATAAAATTTTTGAACCAAGAAAGTAGTGTTAGACGAAAATTCGTTCTATCACTTTTAGAAGGGAGACTGTTTGGAAATATTTAAAGTATAAAATACACAAAAGTCCACTGAATTATGAACAAAATTACGTCCCTGAATTTAAGAAAAGTCAAGAGGTGTCAGAAATAAAATCCTCTCTGATACGTTCAGAGAGGAAAATAAGTATGGAGAGAGGAGTAAAAATGAAAGAAGTTTTAAGGCTGGGGAAACTTCTAAAGGAGAGAGATTCCAACATATCTAATATGTACATTTAAAGCAAGTCCAAGGAACTCTCTCCGTTAATGTTTGAAAAGGTGTGTGCAGATGGAGGAGAAATGTATAAAGTACAGAGACGAGGTTGGTGGGCCCGCTCTAATGATAAAGATTATAAAATTTGGTGGCAAAATGACCAGCATGATCACTGTACGCGCTTTCTCGATTTGTATAGCATGCCACTGTCCGCGCTATCTTTTATTATATTGTCCAGCGTGTGTGGTCTACGTGCTTGCACGATGGATGCACGGCGTGAAAGTGATTTTCGTGCTTTATGAGAGGAGGAGGAGAATATTTGGCCTCTATAAGAGGTACAAAATTTATGAAATGTGTGTTACATACAAAAGAGAAATGGCTTAACGTCGATCGGTCTTACAGGGAGGGCCGACGACGAAAATTTAAATTTACAATAATAACTAAGCTCCCTGGTTGATCCTGCCAGTA
>NW_027478278.1:37500-39284 GCF_051020975.1 Osmia lignaria lignaria | reverse complement strand
ACGAACTTTAGGTGCGCTCCGAAATATTTCAAAGTCCCA
This sequence comes from Osmia lignaria lignaria, assembly GCF_051020975.1. Taxonomy (NCBI): domain Eukaryota; kingdom Metazoa; phylum Arthropoda; class Insecta; order Hymenoptera; family Megachilidae; genus Osmia; species Osmia lignaria. The sequence continues at coordinate 39,245 of NW_027478278.1, read as the reverse complement.
GCGGCGTATTGCTTCGCCTCTTAGAACCGATTAGTCGAAAATTTTAACAATCATATTTTTGCATTCTGTACCGTGGATCCATCGTTAAACGCTATTGAACTAACGTCCGTGATGGTATAAATGCAGATTTTCGCTCCGTTTAGCCAAAATAACGAACTTTAGGTGCGCTCCGAAATATTTCAAAGTCCCAGCGGCGTATTGCTTCGCCTCTTAGAACCGATTAGTCGAAAATTTTAACAATCATATTTTTGCATTCTGTACCGTGGATCCATCGTTAAACGCTATTAAACTAACGTCCGTGATGGTATAAATGCAGATTTTCGCTCCGTTTAGCCAAAATAACGAACTTTAGGTGCGCTCCGAAATATTTCAAAGTCCCAGCGGCGTATTGCTTCGCCTCTTAGAACCGATTAGTCGAAAATTTTAACAATCATATTTTTGCATTCTGTACCGTGGATCCATCGTTAAACGCTATTAAACTAACGTCCGTGATGGTATAAATGCAGATTTTCGCTCCGTTTAGCCAAAATAACGAACTTTAGGTGCGCTCCGAAATATTTCAAAGTCCCAGCGGCGTATTGCTTCGCCTCTTAGAACCGATTAGTCGAAAATTTTAACAATCATATTTTTGCATTCTGTACCGTGGATCCATCGTTAAACGCTATTGAACTAACGTCCGTGATGGTATAAATGCAGATTTTCGCTCCGTTTAGCCAAAATAACGAACTTTAGGTGCGCTCCGAAATATTTCAAAGTCCCAGCGGCGTATTGCTTCGCCTCTTAGAACCGATTAGTCGAAAATTTTAACAATCATATTTTTGCATTCTGTACCGTGGATCGATCGTTAAACGCTATTGAACTAACGTCCGTGATGGTATAAATGCAGATTTTCGCTCCGTTTAGCCAAAATAACGAACTTTAGGTGCGCTCCGAAATATTTCAAAGTCCCAGCGGCGTATTGCTTCGCCTCTTAGAACCGATTAGTCGAAAATTTTAACAATCATATTTTTGCATTCTGTACCGTGGATCCATCGTTAAACGCTATTAAACTAACGTCCGTGATGGTATAAATGCAGATTTTCGCTCCGTTTAGCCAAAATAACGAACTTTAGGTGCGCGCTCCGAAATATTTCAAAGTCCCAGCGGCGTATTGCTTCGCCTCTTAGAACCGATTAGTCGAAAATTTTAACAATCATATTTTTGCATTCTGTACCGTGGATCGATCGTTTAAACGCTATTGAACTAACGTCCGTGATGGTATAAATGCAGATTTTCGCTCCGTTTAGCCAAAATAACGAACTTTAGGTGCGCTCCGAAATATTTCAAAGTCCCAGCGGCGTATTGCTTCGCCTCTTAGAACCGATTAGTCGAAAATTTTAACAATCATATTTTTGCATTCTGTACCGTGGATCCATCGTTTAAACGCTATTAAACTAACGTCCGTGATGGTATAAATGCAGATTTTCGCTCCGTTTAGCCAAAATAACGAACTTTAGGTGCGCTCCGAAATATTTCAAAGTCCCAGCGGCGTATTGCTTCGCCTCTTAGAACCGATTAGTCGAAAATTTTAACAATCATATTTTTGCATTCTGTACCGTGGATCCATCGTTAAACGCTATTAAACTAACGTCCGTGATGGTATAAATGCAGATTTTCGCTCCGTTTAGCCAAAATAACGAACTTTAGGTGCGCTCCGAAATATTTCAAAGTCCCAGCGGCGTATTGCTTCGCCTCTTAGAACCGAT